>NW_017805744.1:5920152-5924019 GCF_001891065.2 Hippocampus comes
TCGCGCAAAAACACGAGTGAGGGGATACGTGCATTTGCATGACTCTGGCCATGTACAGCCCTCAGGTCACATGCATGACCAGTCGCCACAGGCATGTCGAGGCCCAGGTACGGGCATGCATAGTGAGCAGCTCTGACTACAAGGAAGTGACTGTTCAAAAGCTCTTTCTTTGCACTTGTTCTGCTTAAGGCAAAGTGAAAGTTAAAGGAAATCTGTTTGCTCGGCGAAGAAATCGCTCGCATTGGCAGTGACTTGCGAGGCCATCGTGCGACATTCGTGTTTGACGTGATATGATCAAGAGTCAGCAGCCATGAAACACAACACAAAAACTGTCGTTTTTGTAGATTGTGGCCTGTTTTGTGCCTTTGAGCTTGACAAGCAGTCAGAGAGCGAGTCTTAGAATTTTCTCGGTTTGTGTGTGTGTGTGTGTGTGTGTGTGTGTGTGTGTGTGTGTGTGTGTGTGTGTGTGTGTGTGTGTGTGTGTGTGTGCGCGCGTGTGTGTGTGTGTGTGTGTGCGCGCGTGTGTGTGTGTGTGTGCGTGTGCGCGTGTGTGTGCAGGGAGGAAAAAAAGAGAATGAGAAGGAGAATTGTGTCCGATCGCAGACGTGGCGGGTTTGCAAGTGTGTGAAACCGAGGAGAGAGTTCATGAGGTGACATCTCGTCAGCTGTTTGACTTTTCCCCAGTTTCCCATGGAGGCGCTTTAAAGAACAATGACGGGGAAAAACCCACCAGCGAGCAACGATTCAAATGCCACAAAACATCACTGTTTGTCATTGGCCTGAATTATAGGCGGCCCCTAAGATTATAGGCAGGGGAAATGCATGAGCGACAAGCCTGTGGAGCAGTTCCATATCAACGAGCAGAACTCATCCATCTTTCTATCTCCGAGTGCCCCGCACAATAGCCGGAATACATTAAAATAGTGTTTGTCTGAAGAGAAGGGCAGACCAGATAAATATTGTATGTTCCTCCCTCTTTCTGCTGTCCTTCTCACTGACAGAAGAACAATCAAAGTATTTTGAACTTTCCTCTTTGCTATTTCACATCTATCTTCAATTCAATGAAGCTATTTGAGTCTGAGCATTTCGTCTTCCCTTTTTTATTAAACTTAAATTTGGTTTTCTCTTTAGTATTCCGGACTTTGGTTGTACTTTTAGAGCATTGACATATTGATTTCATATCAAGTACCATATGCCACAGTATCATCAACTTGAACATTTAAACTTTTGATCACAATTCCCAAAGGTATGTTTGGCGCATAGCACGTCGACTTCACAGTGCAGCGGTACCGGGTTCAATTGCAGCTCCGGCCTTCCTGTGTGGCGTTTGCATGTTCTCTCTGTGCTTGCGAGGGTTTTCTCCGGGTCCTCCGGTTTCCTCCCACATTCCAAAAACATGCATGGCAGGCTGATTGAACACTCCAAATCGTCCCTAGGTGTGAGTGTGAGCGCGGATGGTTGCCCATCTGTGTGCCCTGTGATTGGCTGGCAACCGGTTCAGGGTGTCCCCCGCCTACTGCCCGAAGACAACTGGGATAGGCTCCAGCACCTCCCGTGACCCTTGTGAGGATTAAGTGGACCGAAAATGAATGAATGAATGAATGAATATTTGGCACAATCACAATGCTACTGATCCCCAAAAGAACACCATAACTGTAGTGCTGGCGGCATCATGTGTTGGGGCTGCTAGATAGATAGATAGATAGATAGATACTCACACACAAGCACACTTGTACTGTACTCTTTATCTGTAACAACAGCAGCACATGCGGGAATACGTTTCACAGTCTCTGTCTGTTGATTGTACCACAGTGCCAGTAAACGACAGCGGCCAATTCTGGACTTTGACAACTACTGTAAAAAGGGACCTTAAGAGTGGATTGGACACTATTTTCTGTCCATTAAATCCAAGAGTCTGTTGGTTCCGGGTCTATTAAATAGAGATTTCATGAAATTATTTTCTTATTGAACAATTCATGGCACGGTTGTCCTGGAAGAAGGGAGGAAAAAGACAGTTTGGCAGATGGTGAGCTTTTGGAAGCTGAAATGTCCATGTTTGGGCAGACACAGATGACAGCTCATAATGAGCTGAGAGAATAAATTAGAGACTGATTGATACAATTAACACGAGTGAATGGAATTCAGCTCACATTTAAAGGAAAAAAAGTACTGTTTCTTCTACTCATATGGGACCCTGTTTTTGTGCCCTGCGCAAGTCGAGCGCAAAGTAAAGTCCGACTGTTTGCATGGGTGGAGTTTCCTTTCTTTTTGTATTTTCCTATACTTTGCACAGGTAGAACTGCATATAAGGAGGCTTTTGCACCATTGTGTGCCCTTGTGGGACGTAACATAGGTGACTCCTGGCTACTTGTTATGGCTCCCCACATTTGCACTAAAATCAAGGCGGACAAAGCGCACGACGTGCTTGACATTGCGGACGCCGGGATCCAGTTAAACTGCAAGATCTCTTGTGGATGATATGTTCCATCACCCGTGTGACCTGGCAATTGGAGACCGCCTTGCAACCAGGTGCACCAGGAAAGTTGAATAGAAAATGCATTTGGGCTACCAGCGCGCAGCACGGTCTACCAAATTAACAAACATGCTAAATTAATAGTAGGAGGATTAAAACTACTCTGGCCAGTACAATTCATCCCAAAAGTTACTTGAGTAAATGTAACAGAGTAAATGCAGTGCATACTGTAACTGTACTGATGTACAATTGTACATGCATACTGTACAGTAAGTGATAAGATGCATAGTATCACATGACAAACTATGGCAGAGAACTGACACATTCCAGGCAAATTAGGGAACATGAACCTCAAAATGCACCTTTTCTCTCAACCGCCCCGAACTTTGCCTCATTATTCAGTCTAAAACCATGATCCAATGAGTTTAAATGAGCCATGCTGAGATAGCAGAGCAATTGTCAAAAATTGAATTTAACTGTGACTGGCTCTACTGAATTCAAAAACAATTAAAATTGCTTGTGCAAAGCCGTGTGTGCGGCCGCGTGCATTTGTACATGAGCGTGTGCACTTTTATTCGTACAGTGATGTGCTGATTAGGCCGCATCATTAAATGGCTGGTTGCTGAAGAGATGGTTTGCTTATAATGGCGTTACGGAGAAGAAAATGGCTGCTGGTTAACGGCCTATGCCGCCTGCTTGGCTTTGATAATGGTTAGGATTCTTTTCCCCCCTAGTTTCGTCCCTCAAGTGCGGGTGAAATTCAATCTTTTTGGAGAGTGAGATGCTATTGTTCGTCAGGGAGGTCTTCTTGCTCGCTTCCCTCGTGCTCTGCTCAGTGCTGATTACAACCTCACATGCACGTCCAGCTCTTGACTTGGGCTCTGCAGCTCTTGGTCCTTGGGGTACGGCCCGGTTGGACTGTCAAGGAAAAGATCTCTCTCACTCTCTTTCTCTCTGTCTTGCTTTCTCTCTCTCTCTCTCTCTCTCTCTCTCTCTCTCTCTCTCTCTCTCTCTCTCTCTGTCACACCAACTCTCCCACGTCCCACACGGGTGTTGGGCAGGCTAGCACAGAGCTGCTCAGACATGTTTCGACACACATATATCTCCAAACACAGTCACACATTCAGTGGGTTCTAGCCAGGCGGGTTTTGGCAGCCACTGTAGACTGGGCCTGTGGAGAGATCTTTACGGAGCAAGCAGAGCCCATCTGTGGCTGCTCCTCAGGGATGGAAGGCAGCTGGCTGTGTGTGTGTGCGTGTGTGTGTGTGTGTGTGTGTGTGTGTGTGTGTCTGTCCTCAGCACTTAAGACCAACAATCTGCCATATATCATGTTTCCATCCGCGCCGTCGCTGCCTGGCTGGGGGGTCACGAGGGTCCTGTGAGAAGCCATCCGC
>NW_017805744.1:5924904-5925197 GCF_001891065.2 Hippocampus comes
CTCTCTCTCTCTTTCTTTCTCTCTCTCTCTCTCTCTCTCTCTCTCTCTCTCTCTCTCTCTCTCTCTCTGTCACACCAACTCTCCCACGTCCCACACGGGTGTTGGGCAGGCTAGCACAGAGCTGCTCAGACATGTTTCGACACACATATATCTCCAAACACAGTCACACATTCAGTGGGTTCTAGCCAGGCGGGTTTTGGCAGCCACTGTAGACTGGGCCTGTGGAGAGATCTTTACGGAGCAAGCAGAGCCCATCTGTGGCTGGTCCTCAGGGGTGGAAGGCAGCTGGCTGT
>NW_017805744.1:5925462-5926384 GCF_001891065.2 Hippocampus comes
GTGTGTGTGTGTGTGTGTGTGTGTGTGTGTGTGTGTGTGTGTGTGTGTCAGAAAATGTGTGATGACCCAGCTTATGTGTGTGTCGGTCACAGAGGAAACTCAGAATGAGGCTGAACTTGAGGAGAGTCGGCTTTTGCGTTGAAAGAAAAAGAGGACATTTCCCTTTATCGTGACGGCGATGTTCCTAAAAGACACACATGAGGTGGAAATCTGCGATATTGAGAGACCGTATCCAACATAAATATTTGTCACACTCTGACACTTTTTGTGCAAATTTAAACCTATCACCACATTTCACACTACTACTAAAACACAAAATAAAGTGTTCCTGAACACCTGTTCTCAGTGCTGTCCGTGTCAGTAAAAGGAAGACTATTGTAAAACATCACACAAAAAGAAGACTCTATGGGTCATATTCTCCATGCAAAATGCAAAGAGTGCTTGCCTCAACCTATTTTATTTGTCGCTCCCAGTTGAAATTTGCTGTAAAGCAAATACATAAGCCAAAACACAATTAAATACTGTTTAGAGCAGTGGTTCTGGGGGGTACATGAAGGCACTCCAGTGGGTATAGAAGGTTTTAAAATATATTGCAAAAAGTACCATCCGTGCAAAAATCCTTTGAAGATTATTATTAGATTTTGTAAATATTTCATGCGATACATTTCATGTTCAGTTGGCATCTCACTGTCATTATCCGAAAAAGCTGGCCTCCCCCATCAGATAATGTCATATGCCACCCTGCATTACCCGTCAATCACTTGAAAACTTTATTTAAAAGTAAGTGAAATACTTCTTTTTGAGAACAGTTTGATTTATCCCGAAGGAGGACACTTGATGTTGATCATTCTTTTGTGCACAAATAAGAAATAGAATATGGACTTCCTATGAGATATATATATATATATATATATATATATAT
>NW_017805744.1:5926410-5969226 GCF_001891065.2 Hippocampus comes
TTTGGGGGGGGCAGGCTGGGGGGGGGTCCTAAAATGCAATAATTCATAATGCAGAAAGCATAAACCTGATTGGAAAAAGTGAAAATAAACATCTGGCTTGCAAGGAAGAATAAATCTGTTGGCCCATCTATTTATTGTATGTTCAGAAATTGGTAACAGAATGTTTGAAAATATGTGGTTTCATAATATAACTCAAAGCCAAATGTTCAAGCTTTGCTTTCCAATGGACTGAAAAAGTTTAGTGATTTGTAACTTGAGAATCTTCAGTTTATAATTCTGATGAAGACAGGTCAAAAAAAAATCAGCTGCGATATTGTAATTGCACGACTGCACGATGGAAGTCTCCGAGGTCAATGGTCTCCTGTGCTCATCCAGCTGATGGATGCTCAGTGGAGACACAGCAAGCGAGCGTCTGGGCCTCGTCTTGCTGTCACCGACGCTGACGATGACGTTCAATCATGACCGCACGCAGCCCGTGTTTAACTGGCCTGCTCTTAAAGAGGGATGGGCTCGACTGCGAGGAAAACCGCAAAGGCCATGAGAAGAAACAGATTATGCTCCTTGGACTCCGTAATGACTCCTGACACTCGTCTCGCTCAGCGGTCCTCTTCAGCCTGTTCGTATACAACCCGCTCCACTTTCCTCCTCGTGGCAAGGCCATCTGGGTGTCATCTTGTTAGCTCATTAGGCCGCCATGTTAGCCCCCCGTGTGACAGTGATCGAGAGCGAGCATGTACTCAGCCTGTTTGGTGAACATGGGAGCTGCGTGTTTGTGTGCGCACGTTAAAGCTTGTCTGTGTGCAACTGTTGTGAGTCACAAGGAATGTGATTTGCTCTGCGTGCCAGCCTGTTGACTAACTCAAGTGTGTGTGTGTGTGTGTGTGTGTGTGTGTGTGTGTGAGAAAAAGAGGCGAGGTGTCTGCCTTCACACGTACAAAAGCATCTCTCTGCTCTGCAGGGTGATTCGTTTTCTTCTTCAGTTCATTTATGCTTCTCAGTCTCGGTGGTCACATCTCACCCGTAATGCAGTTTTGGGGAGCTCATAGGTGATCCAATTCCGCTGCTGACTTGAATCTCCAATCGGGCTCCAATCGTTCCTGCTATGCTCAGCAATTGCGCAGCCATATGGGGTTTTGTTTTGTTTAATTTCAGGATGCTTGTCTGTGCGGCCTCCTCGTGCATTCGGTCCCGTGGAGGTGACTTGTTTACTGTGCTTAACGTGAGGAAATCTGTGTGTGTACGCTGCAGGCTGCGTGTTTAGATATGCGTATGGGTGTGTGTGTGTTTTTAGTCTATGGGAACATCTGCCCCTGTGCCAATCAGACACAATCCGGTTTTGTATACAAGCACTTTGGTTGACTTTCTGGTCACAAGCTTGATGAGCAACATGCTTTCTTAAGACCGTCAAAGCCAGCGGGAGGCACCTTTGAGACTGGCGGCTCTCATGACTCTGGAGCATCCACTCAAGCATCCTGACAGCGACAGCTTCGCCATGCGTGTCTTTCTCCATCATATGAAATGCTCATACCAGTCAACAACTCTCGGTGGACCTGAACAACTCATAAAGAGAGACAGTTTACGCACGACCGCCTGGCTGTTTCTATCGTGTGAGCGTCTTTCTATCTCGACTGGATCTCGTAAACGTTTTGAAGCTGAAACAGCCCCGACGAGAAGATAATTATTTCACATTGATCGTGAAAGGAGGACAGGCTGAAGCCTGCGTATCTCACGATGAAAAAAAAAATCCCCGGGCCATTATAGCTTTGTTTAATCCGGGCTTCTGTTTATGCATGTTACACAACGCTCAAGATCTCCACTGCAATACACAAGAGGGGTTGATTTGCTTCATTGAATGACTTGTACATTTCATGATCTGTCATAAAGGAAATCCCGACTCTGAATCCATGCAATATTGATAGAAAAGATATAGACGCTCTTTGTGAGGTGTTTTCAGTGATAATGTCCAGGGCGGGAGTCAGACGCCACACCGATTGTGTGTAGACTGCGAAAAAGAAATGGTAATTGGGTAGGGATGACTTTTCCTGGTGCGATAATTACCGATAGGGAGGGGATTGGAGTACCTGGTGTGGCGTTGATTGCGTTGGTGGATGTGGGTTTGTTTTCACACTCTCGCGTTCATTTTAAAGGTCATGCAGTCATCGTGAAGCCATGTTGGAGAGAGTGTGTGGTTTTTTTTTTTTCCTTGACTGTATCTGCATCCGAGCTGTTGGCCGATAACCCTCTGGATGTCTTATTGCGGATAATTGATTTTTGCTCGATATGTGTGACATATTCATGCTGCTGCTGCTCAGCAGGAACAAATCAATTCGATGCTGTTCTATTGATAGGGAAAGTGTGTGGCTCTTCCTCTCCCAGCTCCTATGTTTTGGGGTCCATCCATCGAATTAGCGAAGGTTGATGCCAGCGTGGCACTCGGGACACAGGCCCGAGTTGACTGGGCGGGGGCGGGGCTGGTGTCGGGGTGGGGGTAGGTGAGGGCCGATTTGAGGCTCTGTGAGGGATTCTGAGGGGGCCTTCGTGTAGGCGGTGTTTTTTTATATGAAAGTCGGCGAGGCCAGGGCGAATGAATAGGGGTGGCTGAGAAGGTCCAGGATGCACCCCACAGTGCTTTTGTACGCTCTCACATCCATGTGTGTGTGTATGAGAAAGTGGGAGGGTGAAGCATATGTGAGATCATGTGCTCATATTCACCAGTGGAATGTAAAAAAAAAAAAAAAATCTGTGTTTTTTAGGGGGTTTGGGAGGCAGGGGTCGGCTCTTTTCCTCTGCTTCGTTGTTTTCTGTTCTCTCGTCTGTGCTGTTTGTATAAGCTCTTTCCAGGATTGAGCTCACATTGGAGCCATCCAGATGAAACAAAACCAACCTCTTTTGGGTTGTTATCAAAATAATTCTTTGTATTTTGCTTGGTTCGGCAAGATCCGCCTCATTTGACGATAGGAGATGAGGCCTGTTTCACATTGACGGATTTGCCTCCCCATGAACTTAAATTTGTATCTGCACGGCTGTTTCTCTCTGCACTAAAACTCCTTTCATCAACATCTCTTCCCAAGTCCCTCGACATCATGAATGAAAGATGCAATTCATCCTCCCTTTTGAAACCACTCTCCCTTTTGACCTCCTCAAAAGTACAATAATCTTCAGTCCCACATCCCCTCCTCTCCATCGCGTGGTTGTTTGTAGCAATGGATTGCTGCTGATTAAGCCAGCTGAGAGACAAACGGGAGACAAAGTCGCAGCCCCACCAGTTTAGTTTCACATCCTGGACGCGAGTTAGCATGCAGCTTGCCAAGTGGAGGGCTTTTAAACTGGGCTAAACACTAATTGCTGCCCTATTTCTTTTATGTTGCTTCTTTCCCATCTGCGATGGTGCTTCCAGACCTCCACAGCAGCCAGAGCCTCATTACAGCAGACAGTTGACAAAGGCTGGGAAACAGAAGCAGGATAGCAATCTAACCGCCGACTCGAAGACATGCTCGGAAAATTGAATCAATGACAGGGGCCGGCTTGTGATTAAATCCTTGAGGGATATTAAGACGTTGAGATTTTGGAAATCTTAATTATTCATCTAAATGGTTGTGGCTGTCTTTGATACTGTAACAAATGGTATGGAAAACTGAGAATTAGGCTGCGTGTGAGAGCCGGGATTGGTGGCCTTTTGAGCGGAACTCTTACAAAAGCAATATCTGCAAAAAGGATCGTACAAAGGACCTACTTGTTGAGTGAGACCATTTAAAGTCTAATTGTGATAGACTTTCTTTTCTCCCCACTGGTTTCTCACTTGTTTGTCTGGTATGTTTTTTTTCATCTGTGTGTCTATACAGAAAGGGCAAGTGGAGGGGCATAGCCAGAGAAATGTGGAGTAGGTGGATGGGTGAAAGGATAAAGCAAGAGAGGTTGGGCTTGTGGACAGAAATAAAAGACGAGAACGCGTGAGGTATCGAGGGAAGGCGGGGAGTAGATGGGATGGTCAGCAACAAAGCCACGTTGCCATGGAAACGTGTTTATGCCTCACTGATGCATCTTGTAGTTCCAATTAGAGACTGATTGTGATGACTCACGCGCGCGAACCTGGCTATGGTGTGTGCGTGTATACGCGCGCACAAGCATATGCGCCGAGTCGCGCACACACAAACGCGCACACGCACACGCACACGCTTGATGGGTGGTTGTTGCTGCTGAAATACAGAAAATTATTAAAAGACATTGGACAAAGGATTCCCTGCGTTCTCACTCCTATAGGCCACAACCGCTCCCCTCACCCTCACGAGCAACCGACAATAGCGCCTCACCCTCTTTCAAGTTTGCTCTCTCATATGATGAGCAAAAAAAAAAAAGAATAAAAATTTAAGGTCGGATGCACCTGTGTTGGACCATTTTTGTCAATTCCATTCTGCATTCATCCTTTTAGGTGATTGAAGGCATTTATTCAGTAATGTCTCTCTCAGGATGCCCATGAACGGTGAACGGCCTTAATCCGATCATGTTCATTTTCATGGGGAGTTAGTCTGCGAAACGGTGACTTCGGAAATGATTGCTCTGTACCATGGCTGACCTTCTTCCAGCGTCGAACACAGGAGGAGGCATATCCCCATCATCCAGCGCTCACACGCTCTTCTGTCTTACATATTAAAAGCACTCTTCCCCAGCCCATCTGAAGTGTCACTTATTCATTTGGGCCATGATGAAATACGGAATGCAGATAAAGTGAGATTACGCTCTCAGAGAGAGACAGCGCCCAGTCCCGGCCCCTGATGCCTTCTTAAAATGAGAGGGATCAGAAATAACAACAAATGCATTGCGCACAGCTAAATCCTGCTTAAATCCGCTGGCATGGGCAGATCTTACAGATAGGCTCGCTGCTGTGCTCACTGTCTGCGACCATAACGCATTCGTACACACACACACACACACACACACACACACACACACACACACACACACACACACACACACACACCCATGGTCAGTCCGGCTGTCTGGGTTAATGCTTGGCTAACTGGGACAGCAGAGCTGAACCATGTTGACATTTTAAGCCTCATACAAGTCCAGAACAATGATTCAGCCCAGTCTGACCCCCCCCTCCTTCCTTTCAGACCGCAACCTCAGCCCATTTTGCTGGAAAAAATATCACACACACACACACGCGCACACACACACACACACACACACACACACACACACACACACACACGCGCGCGCACATGCTGACCTGTATAAACACACACACGACTGCCCAAACACACTACAATGCCTCGGTGTGCCCCAGCCCCCGCTTGTCGCACACACTCACACACTTACTCGTCTCCTGCTCACAACCTTTTGTGAATAAAAGAGAATAGAAGCCGATCTGATTGAGTTGGTAGAAGCGAGCGAGGTGGAGCGGTACAGTAAAGCCAAATGGATTATTTTAATCCCCTCGCAGATGATCAGCCAGTGGGAAGATGAAGCAGGCAGCCTGACCCCACATACCGTTTGCCGCCTCATACTCGGACTTCTGTTGTGAAATAAATATCATGTCCAAACCGGTCTTCTATGTAGAGGTCTATGTGCGGACAGTACTGTATATTCTGTGCCACTCTTCCTCTAATCCTTTTAATGGCTGCAATTTTGTGTGTGGCCAGGTTGTTTCCTTCCTTTATTTCCAACCTGTGTGTGAGAAAGAACCTCTGAGGATTTGTGTCCCTCAATATGGTCAAGCTGTAACTTGTCATGTTAGTGGGCCCAAATTAACAGCTCTGCCCAAGAGCCAACGCTTTAGGACTTAAAAGACATCCATCCAGCCATCCATCATCTGAACTGCTTTACATTAAAGCCCAAACTATTAGGGCTATATAAACTGTTTTGAAATGCTGTGGCTGCTTTTCCAGACTTTTTTTATGACGTGTTACTTACAGTCTGTCTTTTTTTTTTTTTTTTTTGCCTCACAGATTTGTTGCTGGCAAAGGCCTGATTATCTACCCAGACATCGGTGACAAGCTGGATATCATCTGTCCCAGAGCGGACCAAGGCCGAGAGTATGAGTACTACAAGCTGTA
The DNA here is from genome assembly GCF_001891065.2 of Hippocampus comes. Lineage (NCBI taxonomy): Eukaryota > Metazoa > Chordata > Actinopteri > Syngnathiformes > Syngnathidae > Hippocampus > Hippocampus comes. Next base: position 5,932,467 of record NW_017805744.1, read on the forward strand.
CTTGGTGAAGAGGGAGCAGGCGGAGAGCTGCAGCACGGTCCTTGATCCAAATGTCCTGGTCAATTGCAACAAGCCGGAGAAGGACATCAAGTTTACCATCAAATTCCAGGAGTTCAGCCCCAACTACATGGGCCTGGAATTCAAAAGGAACGTCAACTACTACATCACGTGTAAGTTTCCTCTCCAAGATGATGTATTGTTGTCGTGGTTTAACATTCATTTAACTAGAGAACAGTTAATATATTGTTTCACGCTCATGACTTAAATTGTCGTATAACGGTGACTGCGGTATCAGCGTGACAACGGACCAAAGTCATGTAATTGCCAACTGTTGACAGTCCAGGTTCAAGTAAACTGTTTTCCTGACATGTTTATATTCTGGGGAAGGCAAGATTCAGGGGCGGAGCTTCACACTCCGGCCACCCCCACAACTAGGGTCAGATTTGTGATTACTGCGGGCAGCATGGTGGGCGACAGGTGAGGACATCCGCCTCACAGTGCAGAGGTGCAGGGTTCAATTCCGGCTCCTGCCTTCATATGAGGAGTTTGCATGTCCTCCCCGTACCTGCGTGGGTGTGTTCTGGTTACCCCGGTTTCCTCCCTTATTCCAAAAACATGCATGGCAGGCTGATTGAACACTCTAGTCTAAATTGTCCCGAGGTGTGAGTGTGAGTGCAAATGGTTGTCCGTCTGTGTACTCTGCGATTGGCTGGCAACCAGTTCAGGGTGTCCCCCGCCTACTGCCTGAATACGGCTGGGATAGGCTCCAGCACCCCCCGCGACCCTTGTGAGGATAAAGCGGATCAGAAAATGGACGGATGGATGGATGATTTCACTGCTGTTTTCAGATTGATGCAGTACTAAGACCCCTTGATTCTAGATATTATTTGAATGACTGAGCCATTGATCCTATTTTGCAAAATGGCGTCAGCCGTCTGTGACAAATTGACCACTCTTATTGTTTGTTAACATTAGACTTGTTGCTGCTTGATCAGGACTGTGACGGGCATTCTGGATACATGCGAATTTTATCAGATGAAACCCTGACCGGGCATCGTATGATACACAGATGCACGGCCACCCCTTCTCAGCCCTCACTCAGGTGTTGTGTCACACTGGCTTTGCCCCTGGCAAGATTAGTTTAAAAAAATCCCTTTCATAATGCTTAAAACTGAAATCTGCTGAGGTACTCGGAGCGTTTAGGGCTTTGGGGGAGGAAATAGTGCGTTGTTTTTACAGCGCATAATGAAAACATGCATTCCACCACAGCCAGCGCCAGCATTTTATGACTGTTTACATTATAAGCCAACCGTAAGAAAAGCACTGAAATCTGACACAATGTTTTACTGAAAACGACAGGAAAACTCTTGGTTTATCAGCATCTAAGGATCAAGAAATCTTTAATGATGTCTCATAAATGAGGGCACTGGTCGGTGGAGAGATGCTAATATTCCGGACCATTGTCGCCGTGCCTTTGAGCAAGATACTGTCTGCCCCTACAGCTTAAGTGCAGCACTTTAAACGTGCCCCTATACTCCCATAGCCCTGCTTGCATGTGTGTCAGCTGATTCCCAACACAAATATACAGCCGTGTGTCAGTTGAATTTCCGTATGAGGAATTATTATCTGTTAAATCAATTTTAAAAAAATCAATGAAATTAAAGTTAACAACAGACCGAGAAGGGAGATAGAGGCTATTGTTGCTTGTTGAAACACTGAGAAAACTCATGGGATGATTTATTGTCTCCTCTCAACTAAAAAGCTCTTTCACTCTGCCAATCAAAACTGAGCATTGCCATGAAAAAATTGCCATCAATTTCATGTAATCTTCAGGAAAAATACTATGTCAGGATATTTGTTGTTACAGAGATATACGTTTTTGCAGACCTCTAACCTGCATTATAATAGAGAAGGAGTTGGGAATCCTCACCTATAACGTTTCATTACCTTTCATATTCTTAAAACCAAACATAATTACAATTTTTAAATGTCGATGTTGTCTGACATTGATAAATCACTTCATGTCAGAGCTGCAGATAGAAGAGGAAAAGCGTGGAGTCATAATTTACATCATAAACTGGGTCTTAGATGAAAACGTGTCGAGTTCCGTTGTAGAAAACAGACGCACTCCACCATTTTCTACACTATCATCGCTTAAGTCGCGTGTGCGGTGGACCCCATCCCAGACGACCTTGGCCAAGGGAAGGAAATATCAGACAGACATAAGAACCGTTTCTCACGTATGTCGAGAATATACAACCAGTCTATACAACCAGTTTTGTTTAATAAATAACTCTTACAGTATGTCGGTGTTATAGTAAACCATCAAAAATGTTTAATATAATGTAAGTAATTACATTTAAACAATGACTATTAATTGTTAATATATAACAATTAATGGCAATAATAATTGATGAAAAAAGTGAATTTGTAGTACAGTATAGGATTGTAATATAAGGTTCCTAATTGACCCATACTTTTGCTCAAGTAGCATTTTGCAGTAATAATGGACACTTTACTCCACAGGGGAGTAGTCGAGCTTTCAGATGGGCAGGTGAAGGATTTGCAGAAAGAGTTTTTGTTTGTAGACCTGACAGCAACAACTTTATTGGCGTGCTGCCATGTCTGCCGTGTAAGAGCAACGAAGAGTACTTGGCGCCGGGGTGTTTCAGCAGGCAAGCAGGCGCCATCCAAGTGATGGTGCATCATTATTAGCCTCATATACTGAAAGTCTCCCATGTCAGCAACGCTCAGATGTTGTATTTGTCTTTGTTGTATGTTAATGCCGTTGTCCTTTGCAATAGGACAAGCTCGCTTTATTTCTTACACCGCCGCCTGTGTATACACCGTGGCCCATTTCATCCATCATGTATTATGTACAGTATAATCGCCATGCCAACCGCATGCACCGCATGCATTTAAAGCCCAAGATGCAGCGAGAGGTGAGCACGTTTGCAGCTTTTCCCGTACAGTCGAGTTCACCGTATGTTTGCGTTTGAAAGCATGCCTTTGCGATCGTTTCCCCATCGCCGGGGGTGGGAATGTGGTCCACCCACTCAGCAATAGCATGTAAATCCACATCTAAAGAGCCAGCTTATCTGGTCTGATTTATTGTCAAGCATTGCAGAAAGATACAATGCAAGGGCTCATTCCAAAAGTTCAGCTGCACTCTGACCCTGTGGCGCTGTATGCCTTTTCCTTCATCGACCCCCCCCCAATACCCACTTTATGCTCCATCACTGAGGCTGAACAAGCAACAAAAGGTGTGAGGTAAAGTAAGCAACAAATGGTGCCTGTTTAGGTGGCTCTCAGGCTGCCCTCGTGTCACTGCAGGGGATGTCCACCACTTGATTCCGGGCATCCCAGGCGAGCTCTGACAGGCATGAATGTGTTTTATTGTGTGCTTGTGCGTGGATAGGGAGTAGGGGATGGTGGCAGGGCTAAAAGTCAGAACGTACGGACAAAGGGTCACAGAGACACAGCAGGGATCAGTAATGATAACCCTGCTCTGATCTAAACTCCAGACCAGCTCCAGCCTATGCCATCCATCACGCGCACGCACACACGCACACACACATATACCTAAACAAACTGGCTGCATTTCATTGTGTTGTCTAAACACAGGATTTGGAATGAGATGTTTGTGTGGAAAATAGCTGTGCTGGGTTTAGAGGCTGGAGAGCTCAAAGTGGAGTGACTTAAAGACAGCAGGCTTTTCGAGAAAATAAATTAGGGCAAGAGGGGAGGATGTGAATGCATATATGAGAGCCGGACAATGATGGAAAAAAATAATCACAGTTAGTTTGACTGAGATTGAAATCACGGTGATTCAAACTATTTTTCATTGATTTCAAAACTTATTTATTCAACTCCTAAAACTCAACTACTCAAAACTCTGATCATAGCGTCATGCCCATTCTTCTCTGCATCGTCAACACTTTACTCTTGCACATGCTATTCTCATCTTCAAGTACGAAACGGCCTCGTAAACATCATGTGAAATTGAAGCCTTTTACATTTTCATTCATTTTTTCAAAAGCATTTCCCTTATCTCTTTATCATATTTATTTGATCTTTTATTTTCACAAGTCTTGGGACTTACTGGGCTAACCTGGCCTGGGATCTCGGGGATTGCATTTTGTGCCAAGTAAAATTTGCTTGAATCCTTGAAAACTCATCTTTAAATATCACTTGAAAGGACAATAGAAAATTTATAAGAAGGTACCGTATTTTTCGGATTATACGTCACGCCGGATTATAAATCGCACCAGCCATAAAATGCATAATTAAGAAGGAAAAAACATATATAAGTCGCATTGGAGTATAAGTCGCATTTTTGGGGGAAATTTATTTGATGAAATCCAACACCAAAAACATACATGTCATCTTGAAAGGCAATTTAAAATAAAAATAAAACTAGAGAACAGGCTGAATAAGTGTATGATATGCTAACGTTAGCTGACGCTTAAACAATGAACTGTGAATGTGCCTGGTATGTTCACGTAACATATTAAGAGTTATTTCGACAACTATAGCACAAAGAACCTGCGAACAAATTTACCAAACTATCAGCATCACTCCAAATCACGAAATCCAATAAAATCGTCATGCTCGGTGTCACTTTTAAACAACTCCGCCAACTCCGGAGGTAGAAGATGCAGCGCTTCCTCTTCTACGTCGCTTAAGTCAGAGTCATCGTTAGTTGTTTTTCTCAGTTACCGCCAACGTGGAAAGTATCAACACAGGCCGAGAGCACCCTCTTGCGGTTTAACTTGAAAATAACATGTGATGTGTACAATGTGTTAACCATTTCACACATAAGTCGCTCCAGAGTATAAGTCGCACCCCCGGCCAAACTATGAAAAAAAACTGCGACTTATACTCTGGAAAATACGGTAATCAGATTCACATATACGACACACTTCCAACGTGAGCAGCATGGTGCATTCAGGGTACTTTCACAATGTCGGGAACTTGTAAACGCACTGCGCCGTTCTGCACATTAATTTGAAAAGAAGCTGCTTCTCCAATGAAGCAATTCTTCTTCTTCTTCTTCTTCTTCTCCTTTCGGCACGTCCCTATTCAGGGGTCGCCACAGCGAGTCAGTAATTTCCATCCGCCCCTGTAAACCGTCCTACCAACTCGCATGGTCGTCTTGGCAAAAGTTTTACGCCGGATGCCATTCCTGACGCAACCCTCCCCATTTCTCCGGGCTTGGGACCGGCACTGGGGAACAGTGCACCCCCAGGGGAGGGCACTGCCCCCCAGCGGCTGGGTTTCCAATGAAGCAATTGATTTACAATTGATTTGCAAAATAAAAGAAATAAGCAAACATATAAATTCCAGCCTTGATATCGAGTCTGTTCATTTGCTCTTTCCTTGAGTTCTCTTGTAGAAATAAAGGTAGTGGCTGTGACTACGTGTTCTGTCGAAGGCTGCGGCCACGAGGCAATAAACAGCGGCAGCCGGTCTTCGTACATCCCCTCTAGACCTCTCCCTTGATTCCTTGTGTAGCCCGCGGGGTAAGCCTGATCTTTCCTGACAGCTGTCACTCCCCATCTCAGTGTGCCAATCGTGGACTCCGACATCCACAGACTTCCTCACCATAAAACTGCCGCAGTGGGGCACATGCCGCCTCACCTTCAGAAGACTCCCACCCTCGTATGACTTGCGGCAAACAGCGGAGGTGTTTGTGCCCCTTGGCCCTCACTGGGTTTGACGCGAAATCACGGGAAAGTACGAGCAGCGAGGGATAGATAATGTGTGTCCAAGGATCAACCAGTTATGTCAATATTTGGAAATACCTTTTGTTCTTTCTCTAACCTACGCGTGGTTGCTCAAGCCATCTTTGGACACAAGAGGACATTTGACAGCTGTATGTGACACCGTGGGATGACCTCAGCAGTGCTCACACTTGACAGGATTAAGGTTACAAGTCGTCTTGCACATTACCCATAGTTATTTTCTTTAGGCTGGGGTTCTTTTCGACATTTCTTTATAATTTACAATCGATGCATACACTTTGACCGTTCTTTCCCTCCCCCTACCAAAGGACTGTGTGAACCCTATTGCAGTCTTGCTTCACAAACCGGCTTGCCTTTGGGTTGAAGTTGAAGGTCAAGTATGAAATCCCTGGCTGGGGTTACATCACCAGATTCCCCCTTACCCTACATTTGGCAGGACGTAAACACACCACCTCTGCGCACATGTATGCATGCTCCCACACTTACACGTGACGCTCACTCACATTGGGTTTGATATAATCTGCGTCAGGCTTTGACTCAGATTCGGCAAAAGAAGTCATCTGCGTCGAAAAAAAAAATGTTAGATGTCATCACAGTCATCTTTTAGAGTTAAAATGAAATTACCATAATCAAATCACAGCCCCCCGCCCCCCCACCCCTTGTTCAAATGACATGCATTTGTCAGCTGCGCTCTTGAAAAGACAAAGGCATTTTGAATGCCAGATTATAGAGATGCAAATGGCTCACACATTTTCCAACTCGCAATTAAATGGCTTTTTAACATCTGGTAACCTCCCTCGGTCAAATCACGCAAAGATTTGAATTACAGGAAAGAGACTGCTGCAGATTTTTTTTTTGTCTAAATGGCTGAGCCTCATGCATGCTTTTTATCAATGCAGAACAAAGGACAGACACTATTATTGCACATTTATCAGACTGGAGATGTTTGAAATCACTTACAGAACCAGCGGCAAGATCAGATGTTCTTACTTTTGACATTAAAGCCTAGTAAACGGATGAAAAATGTCCCGCTATTCCTCCTACAAAAGTGTGTTAAGATGCCGTTTTACAGTCGTCATATACCAGTTTGTGTTTGGCTTGAAAAGGCTTGGTTAGCTTCCAATGCAAACATCACCTGAAGAACATCCAAGTTGCTCATTGACTTGGTCTAACTATCATTGATGTTACCGATTAGAGTTTTAAGTCGCTAATCAGTAATACTTAACGGATTTCCTTTTCAAAGTAAACCTCTCTAACAGCTCAGGTTAGCCCCGGCGGAGCAGCACGGTGCGGGATAAGGAGATTTAACCCCCGCTGTCTGAGTGTTTATGGAGCAGCAATATAATATGTGACTTTGTGCTTGCTTTGCAAATCTATCCAAGCTGCCTGTGCTACTTCTCCTTTGGATATTTCATTCTGAGGGGGTTAGCAGGCACAGCGATATTGCCTTTCGTTTATTACAGAGGAGTTTGTTTAGATTGGGGTACGGTGTGGGCTAAAGGGGGGGCCGGGGGTGTTGGTGGGCCTTCATGAGGACGTCGTCGCCTGCTTACGTGGCCAGACAAGTGAATGGTTGTCAGTGGTTACGAGCGAAGCCTTCTATGCCAGATGATGTATTCATGTATTCATCTCAATTAGTTAGCTTCGCACATCTCCTCACGCAGGCGCTCAGCCGAGGCCCGCGCTTACCTTATTAGAACACTTTACTCGCCCCACCTCATCGTCTCCCCCTCCTCCAATCATCCCCAACGTCATTATTCCGCCTTGAAGATCTCCAAATGTGTTTTTGTGCCTTGCTAAGATTGCGTTCGAGTCACTCTGGCTTGGATCTGCTTTCAGCACAAAAGCACACAGACTACAACACTCCTATTCTTGTTTTGTTTTGTAGTTCTTCTCAACCTCATTTGCCAACCTCTCACACAATGTTCCTTTTCTCCGTGAGCACTTCTCAAAAGTTGAAAGTAAGCGTCCCCGTTTCATTTCTTTCCATCTGCAATGTCAAATCCATCTTGGGGCTTTTTTAAAAACCTCCAAATAGCTCCAGGCAAAAAGGAAGAGGAGACAGTTTAAGACTGCTGGAAAGATTAATGTTTGGGGAAGTAATTGCGAAGAGTAAATGTAAGAGATGAGCATCGTTGGTGAAACGTTGCGGCGTGTTCCTGGATAAGAACACGGACTCATGATGAAACAATGCAACACATGCAAATGGATGTTTCCTCTTCCAGTTCAGATGTCTGAGGCTGTATGCGCCAACAACACATATTCTTTCTTCGTGGGCCAATGACTGAGCTGAAATCATAGCTCTCTGTCAGATGGGCCTCGCTTTCCCCCTCTCCAAGCAGCCATCGAACCAGCGGTTTCTGTTTTCCAAGGCGCGTTCCGAAACGACGTTGTTTTCCCAACAACCACTCCGTGGCACCCTCAGACGGCTCCTGCCAAGAAGTCCTTCTCCTTGAGCTGGAACCTGAGCTTGTTTTGCTCAATCTCATCGGAGAAATATGGATTTATAATTATGGAGGTTATTAGTTTTAATGTCTCATCCTTTCTGAGGAAAACCGCTGCGTGCTCGGTGTGGCCGCAAATGAGCGGCGGTGTGAACATTACTGCGAGAAAGCCAATTTTAGGGGTGGGGGGGGCAAGCAAGAGAAAAGAGTCTCCGTGATGAAATTGAATCTGCTCCGAGCAAAGCAAACAAACATGAATCACAAGGCGGTGATAGAGATTGCTGTGGTTCTCTGACGGATAAATAGGGAATATAAATACTGTTCTGCAGGCCAGGACTGGGCCTGTTTCTCTGAATTCAGCTCAGTGGCAAAATGTCCATGTTCCATTCCAGCCTGACCGCAAGCACACAAACGCAGCAACAAGCGCAGACAAACGCGTGCGTGCAAACACAGGAATAAATATCCTTAAAGCCACATGAGCAAATTCAAATCTATATCCACTCAGAAGCTCACACTTGCATCCAAATAGACATGCGGCAAAGAAAACGGCAGACAGCGTGCACACATGCTCCTGCGGTGCGCATGCGCCGAGACGCATTCAAACCAAGTGTGGCTCAGACAAGATATTTTCAGCCAGATTTTGGGCGTGAATGATGGCGACCACAGTATGTTCATGTTGATGGATGGATAGATACTGAAAAGAAAGTGTCATCAGTTAAGTATGTGCTGTGTATTTCAGCCTCTCGCATGATGATTTGATTAAAATCCAAAACCACTAGTCCCATTTCGCTCCCTCATTCTCTTGCTTTCCCTTTTCCTTTTTTTTTTTTTCCTTGCAACATAATCTTGCTCAACTCTCTCCAGCCGCTCCACTCTTTAGATCCTCCCCACCTCTCCTCTTCTGCTGCACACTGACAGATCCTTCAGGAAATTGTTTCGAATCTGCCAGACATTTTTGTATTGTAGCTGTTTATTTGTATTGGTGGGGGCTCAAGGGTTCGGTGGGCCCGGAGCCACGTTCGCTCCCTCCTGTATTGGAAGCAAGGTTAAGCTCCCAAACTCTTTAACCGCCCTGCGCCAAAATCGCTGATCCTCGATCAGCGTGGCTTTACCGTGTAACCGATACCGGGGATGAGGAGAGAGGAGCACCAGGGAGGACGTAATCAGTGTGTGTTTGTGCACGAGCTACTGGCTTTGTGTGTATTAGGATGTAATCAGCAGCATTTTCTCTCTGGTCTACTGCACCCTCTGATTGAGCTTTTGTCAAATACCAAGCGAAGGGAAGAAAAATCTTTTTTTTTTTCCGTCAACGTGTCACCGAAAGGCCTTAGTGCCTGACTGAAGTTTGTCAGCTGTGGTCACAACCCCATCGCAGTCACCGTCACTGCATTTGGATATGCACTTGTTGCACGTTAGAGACCCTTTGATTTTTGTTCAGTTTGCCTACCGTATTTTCACGACTGTAGAGCGCACTTAAAAGTCTTGAATTTTCTCCAAAATGGACGTGGCGCCTAATAATGCGGGGCACCTATTCTTTGCACCAATTTCCAAAATCTGTGAATGTTGCTTTGTGACTTCCATGAGCGCCACCAGTAGATGGATTTAATGCCGGTATGTGCATTGGGCAAGACAACTTCGGACCCTGGAAAATGGCACCTTTGAAGAGACACGCCTACGAAGCACAGTCCAAACTTCAAGCGATCGTGAAAATAGTATGTGGTCATGAAAATACAGTATGCCAGCAGGTTCCTGGATATGAGGATCCCCAGGGCTTTAGGTACTACGATTGCATTCGCATGCGCGGTGACCTCTTGGGCGTATATTTTCTCTTTCTTATGACACACAGAATCGCTCCAGTGCAGTCACTTCTAGTTGACTCCACCGGATTTTCTTCCTCAAGCACCAAGTCACAATAGCAATTATCTCTTGTCATATATCACAGGATTAGGTGCACTTTATGTAATTCCAGAGACCCCTTGAGTGAGAATTTGGCAACAGTGGTGAGGGAAAAACTCTCCTCTAACACAAAGAAACATTACAGAACAAAAGTTGATCAGGCAAATATTGACTTATAATTTCAGCCTCTCATATTTCATCTTTTGCTTTTTTATTTCTCGTAAATGACGTGCCCTGCGTTTGAAAAGACGTAAAAGACGGCAAACAACCAAGCACTGATAATTGATTTTTGAGTCCATCCCTACCCGTGGCAATCATACTCGCAAGTACTCTATAGACCAAGTATTAGTTTAGACTTACACTCTGTTGGGCACATCTCTCAATCAATCAAGCATTTCCCTTGACTTCCTTGATGCAGTTCTCTCTAAATTCGCATTCATCATCTTACCCAGACATTTTTAACAACTGTATGCTTCCAACATTATCCGACACACTCTAGTTGGTGCGGAGAAAGCAAAGTGGAAACTTGCTACAAAAGGGAGAAAAAAATATTTAGATTTTCTTCTCGGATTGGGACTCACATCATTCCATTCAGAATTTTTTTTCCAGCTCCGCGAACTATACATTATTTAATCACCGATTATTAAAAGACATTCATCGATTACGCCTCAATTGATGTGTTGCAATTCGTCCAAGAAATCGTCATTTCTTCCAGCCGTCTTTTCTTTGACTGTTACTTTGTGTTTGTGGCCAGGTAGTCCAATCTTTTGGTACCTCCCTGGGTCCTACTTGTGATGGCCCGCAGTGTGTGTTGTTGTTTACTTGTTTGTTTGTGTGCCATCCTTGACGTGTGGTATTGCGGGAAGGATGGTCGGACTCGGTTGTCATAATTCAGCCTGAAAAGGTCAGTGACGATGAAGCACCCTTCTCCTCAGTGCATGAACACGCACACACACACACACACACACACACACACACACACACACACACACACACACACACACACACACGGTCTTGGAAGCAGCGCACACAGATGAGTCATCGGCACACACATGCACTGACATCCAAGCACATTTGCATAAATGCACACACAACTGCATTTTTTTTACACGCATAAGCAGTCATGGCAAGTGTGGATATTTTGTCTTTGTCTCTTCGTTAATGTGTTCCAGCTCCTCAGCTCATTCCCCCCCCATTCAGGAGGTGGGCGGTGTTTTGAGGGTTCTTACTGCTGTGGTTTTGCTCACAGATGAGCTCTTTCGCACGATAGCTTTTTGGAGCCTTGTGGCCTTTGACATGCCACCACTATCTCCCATCACATTCCGATCCAACCCACTGCTCCTTTTATCAGCACAATTGGTTGATTTGTGGCTCGTGGACCTTCAGACTGGAGGAGGGTGACTTCTTTTTGGAGTCCATAGTCCCGAAGCACCTTTTGATATGGTTTACAACAAAGACCGGACTAAAGACGAAGGGGATCAGTTTTATCATCTGGTAGGATTTACTGAGTGCACCGGCATTCGCCTCATGTGATTATCAGTGCAAATGAGCCCCAGAGAGCAAAACTTCAGTTTGCCTCCTGCCGGGAACAAGCTCACCAGGAGACCCTTTCTTTGTCTGCATGTATCTGGCAATTACATAACCACACAATAGAACACGACTTGCAAATGTGTCATTTTGTTCTTGCAGAAAACAACAATTGGAGCTTTCAAAAGAGATGAATCAAATCATCTGTGGGCAAATGGGATTGCCTTAAAAAGATTTTGTGCATACAGCTAAATACAGTCGATAGATCGAATCATAGTTCACATGCCACGATTGAGCACAGCAGATGTGTCAGCCTCCTGCCATAAGCGCCCCATAATGAAAAGTTGTCATAAGGAAAATAAGGGTTTTCCTTTTGACAGGAAGGCATCGTAAAAGATGAAGGCCTGGATTTATTCACGATGCAATAAGAACCCGTCGCCTGCAGCTTGTCATCTCATCCTCCTCTCACTGATCTGCGCGCTAAAAAAGGCGATAAACATCTGTTTCGCCATATAAATCAGCGATTCCAGTCCCCGCATAGTTGGTCTGAAGCATCTCCGGTATCTGAAAGAGAATGTTTAAAATCCATGACATCTTTTTCCTCCCCTTTTATTCTTGGGACCCCAGCTCACATACTTTTGTCTCCTTAGAGTGAAATAATCTAAGGAGGGAAAATCGTTCTTCGGTGAAACTGCCAAGGCATAATATGTGGCAAAGGGTCACTTTGGATTTATCTTACGAGGTGTGCTAATATCACCATGTAAAAAGAAGCACTTCACTTCACTGTAGCAGCTTCATAATAAAAGGAGTGCACATGCTCACTTGAAAAGCAGCACTTGACAAGCAAAATGTTCCTTTGACATTAAAAAAAAAAAAAAAAAGGGCTCCAGCTAAAGAGTGTGACATACAAGGGTCAAGAGACTGCACTGTCTGAATTTGCTGCATCAAAGCTTTCCGTTTAGATTGTTTCGGAAATATTTACTGCAGCCGTTACGAGTTATTTCATTTCATTACAAGACTCTTTCACTTTTCCTTCAGTGATACTTTCCTTTGGCCATCCATTTTTCTCACCACAAGTGTGTTTTTATGCTTAATAGAGAATGAAAATATAATTACATGCTCAATTTAACCGTGTTCGCCATTTTTGTTTGAAGCAAGACAGGGAAGACTTAAGGAATTTATCAGAAAGTCCAGTAAAGGCGCCAACGATCATGGCAAGCCAGTGATGTCAGATGGATTGTTGAGAGAATAACGGTTCCCTTCCTGCTTTCTGCTGTAAAGCGTGCATAGACCTGGAAACATTATTTTGGACCCCCCCACACACCACCTCCCCTTCGCCCTTCCCTAATCTTAAACAAGGATTAAAGTTTGTATTTACTTATTTGCTACAGGCACTCATCAACAAGGCCTGTGCATGTACACTAGTTGAGACCGAGATAAACAGTAACCAGCAAATCCCGTATGAGCAATATTAACCTTTTGCTCTTGACTGAATGTGAGTGTCTGCGCCTCAACGTGGCTCCAACCAATTGAAAGGTAAAATTACTTTTTTTTTTCCCCTCTGTGACCCAATTTTTCCTCTGCTTATTTCTCTGAACACGCAACATTTCGGCTCCCCATTAGTTAAAGCGTGTCACTGGCTGAGAGGGAAGTTTACAAGCTGTGCACCGGCTGTATTTTTGTCTTTTAGGGCTTGTCAGTGTTGTGTGTTGCACTCGGAGTGCGTTTGTTCACCTGTTTATGTGTATTCAAGGGTACCAATGGGTGTGTTCCCACCACGGCTGTGCCATTTAAAGAAAAACGAAGTGAGGGCCGTGATAAAGCATTGAAAAAAAAAAAAAAGAATCACGATCAGAGGTTATTGAGGCCTTTTATTTTGAGGAGGGTCCTGGTCTTTGGGGGCAGCGTGATTCCGATTTAATGTTAACCACGATCCCAAAGACATTAAATTTTGATGGTCCACCTTGTTCCCGACATCACTCACCAATGTATCATCCAACAACCTTTGTGGCTGGCAGAACAGATTATTGTCAGACATTTGCATAACATGACTGCACGTGCCAGCTGGCATAACCTCTGCACAACGATCTGACGTTTTTTTTTCCCTGACGAGACACATTTTAGCCGCAAATATATATCGTTTCCTTTTAGCCGTTCATTTGACAATGTCTGCAAATACATTGTAGTGCTTTTGCTGACTATAACCCCTCTCCAGTGAAGTTTACATTTACCACACTGCGAGTGCGACTCGCCGAGTTGCGTTGCTTATCTACTTGACATCACACTTTCAAAACTTTCTTGTCCACTGACAAAGGTGTTGTCAAGATGGTCAAACAGTATATGCATTGCATTTTGCCAGCTGCTGTACTGGCCTGGCATGTCAGTGTCCAGATCTGTACGTGAAACCTGGCAAATAGAAAAAGATGTTTTTATTAGGCCACTGCCAGCGTTGTGAATGTACCCTGAAATTGCATTGCACATAAAGTGCATCGGAATCAAAATATTACTGCGAGCCTCAATCACAGTTTTTTGGCTGCACATGATGTGGATAAAAATGCTGAGGTTTTCTGCAGCTGGAGCTCAGTCGTACTGAAAAGTGCCATTAGAGACAATTAGCTACTCTGTCATTAGCGAGGCTTGCGTAGGCTACTGCCAATAGGTTCTATTATTGCAGAACGAGCTAGTGAAGGTGTGTTGTGAAATGTCCCATGCAACACACTCATGATGAGCTTACATTTCACATTCGGGGCGATTATGATATTTTTGGGTGAATATCTCAGCTGCTGCTTCTCTCTTCCATTAATATTATGCACAAGCATGAAAGAACCCACACAGCCTCCTGCAGGGTTTTCTATTTTATTGTGCCAATCGACCGACCAAGATCAAAATTCCACTATCTACACTCCCCTCGGTGCATGCATTCCTGTCTGATTATATGGGTATCCGCTCAGAGGCATGCGGACACATTTTGAGCAGGTCTCATTCTGCGTGTCCGTGTGTGTGTGTGTGTGTCTGTGTGGGGAGGGGGCAGACGGACGATGTGCTCGAAGATGAGTGCGCCCACATCTGTCATATTGGAGTGGGCTCAGTCTGCTCCAGTTTGAGACAGATGACTTCTTCTGCTCCCCGTGGTCCTCTTGTTATTCTGCATCCTTTATCCCATACCGATCTGAAAAGTGACCTGCTTGCGTGCACATATTTTATTTCCTCATCGCCGTGCATGTGGAAAACTTCAAATGCCATATTTCCTCGCGCACGCAGGACAATGCTGTCTTCAGGTGTTCGTGTCACGGATGCTTTGTGGGATGAATGAGAGCGAGGGGGGCTTTGCGGCTTGCTGAGTTGGGAAATGGAGAGTGGAGAGTGCAATGGTGTTAAAGCTCTTCCCTGCTGGATTCAGCACAAGGTGACACAAAGACACCCGCGGCTAAATGATGCAGAGTCGCTCTGTCTGCTGGCTGATTCCTGTATTCACACGCGCACGCAAGCATGCACACACACGCACATACACTGTCAGGCATGTTGGGTTGAGGTGCTGACGGGTCCTCTGCAGAGGTTAAAAAGCTTTTACAGGCAGTCTTGAAGCACCAACCTCATAGGACCTGAGCTGGCTCCTGGAAGTCCCTACCTACAAGACCCAACCATTACCAAGAACATATATACACTGTGTGTGTGTGTGTGTGTGTGTGTGTGTGTGTGTGTAAATATATATGTGTGTGTGTATATATATATACATACACACACACACACACACACACACATATATATATATATATAATTACTTTTTTCATGTGGCTAAATGCGTTTGAGAAAATATTTGTACAAGAAGTGTTGTACATTGGGAGCCATCCAATAATTACAGGGTACATTTCAAAACAAACCTGCACAATTCTGACTGAAATCCACAGTTAAAGCACACACAGCACCTGGATATATATATATATATATATATATATATATAGAATATGTGCATATGCACAAGAAGAAGCCTGTCCAAGCATGCACACACACACCCCCCAACATACTGAAGCATGACCTCAATCACTACTGAATAGGGCACCGTGCAAATACACACACTGTTGCACACAACCCCGTGGTGGAGAGTAAGAAAATTGTTTCGTGTGAGAGAATCAAGTTGGCAGACACTTGTTTTGTACGCATGCACACACATACGCACAAGCACGTATGCTCCCTCTGCCTCACAGACAGAGATCACCTCCCACTTGGTTATCGTTTCAAACTAAGCTCGCCTCCTCTCACCTCCTCACTTCATCACCTCCTTTCACATTTCGCTCGCCGCCATATGCATGCACGCACACAGGGCAGCCCTCCTCCGCCTTGTGCACGCGCATTCACACACTCACACGAGCACACTTCAGACAGATCAAGTCTCACTCCTCCCTGACTTGCATCCACTCCCTGTGCTGAAAGAAACAAAAAAAGAATCACCAGCTTCCTCTCCTCTGCTGACAATTCTCACCCAGCTCTCCTCTTTCAATCCATCTCCTCTCCTAACACCCTCATCACCACACACTCACCCCTCCCTCAGCCTTCCACAGCACCTCCTCCCACCCCATGCTAGCCCATAGTGCTCTCTGCTGGGAGGATTTAGAGGTACCCTGTAATTTCGGTGCCGAAGGAGCTCTTAAGTCCTGCCTGATCTCCTGGCTACGCCAGCAGCCAACCTGTGGTGTTTGTCCCGTTGTGTGGATTTGTGGGTGTGCACGCATGCATGCATGGGTACACTGCGCTCGGTTTTAATGTCTGCTCTACATTTTTGGTAGATATTTTAAGTGAAGGTCTGTCTGCGTGAGGCTGTGCCAGTTTCTGCATTTAATGTGTGTCTACATGCGTGTCAGCACCAGGAGACCTCAGGAAAGGTGTGCCACCTGAAACAGTTTACAAGCAACAGTTGCATACTTGTTGGTGCTTTGAATGTCCTAGTATTAGGTTGGGTTTTTTTTTCCCAAGTCACTGCCAGGATTCATTATGGAAAAGAAACACGATAATGAACTACAAGTCTGGCTGTGCATTCCTAATTCATCTGAGCTCATATGAAGTCAAATATATTTTCCTTTCCGCTGCAGTGCAAGCTGTCTCGAAGGCATTTGTGGAAGAGACGGCGAGCAAGAGGCTGTAAGGTTGATTGCATATCTCCATTTCTATTTCTAGGACAAAGAAATGAAGGCCTGATAGGCTGGGACATCTATTTAGATCCATTTCATTCTGGCATAATCAGGCTTTGGACCTGTCCTAATACTCAGGATTAGAAAAGGTCCAAAGTGCAAACATTCAGATCCTTCATAATATTCCAGTCTGCCTCTTCCACTCTGAACATGTCATGTCGCGCGTGTGTGTGTGTGTGTGTGTGTGTGTGTGTGTGTGTGTGTGCGTGTGCGTGTGCGTGTGCGTGTGTGTGTGTGTGTGTGCATACATGCTTGTATGCATGTCAGGGCTGCAGAAGGGAGGGTTATCTCTGGAATCATGCCCGTAAACCTAATCTAACCCTCTCTGTGCTCATTCGTGAGTGAAATATTTGTGCAAATAGCCTCTATTTCCCTCCTTCCCATCTCCTCTTTCGCTTTGTGAGCGTAAATAAAAATGAGATGGAAATATTGCAGGTATGAGAAGTGGCCATTTCTGTTGTGATGCCGTGTTTAATGCACAATCCACACTCCTGAGTGCCGCCTGCTTTGCCTGAAATGGCCTCTGTTTTGCTTTTATGCTAAGTGCGGGTGATCAGATTGTGGGTTTTTTTTTTCCGTCCCCCTTCACAAATATCGACATTATAACGGGTGGTTGCAGTGACGATGACGTGCCTGCTTAACTCATCGAAGTGCCAGTCTGAATGCTGTGCAGAGCAGTAGTGGCGGTGATGGCAGGGAAAAAGGGGGGCACTGTGTGAAAGGTAGCCAATGAATGTCACCTCTCATCCACTTTCTCATTCAACAACCTGTTCTATGTCCGTCACATGGGCTGTCTCTATCCTCTTATTCTGTGCTTTGGGCAGATGCTGCACACACAGGCTCACAAGAGTAGATGTACACACCGCACACAAGTACCCACACAGACACAGCCTACTGCGCTGTATGGAAGCGAGCCCCTTGGGCCGGACAGGAATAATAAGCAGTAGATGATTCATGATGGAGATAGGGAATCTATTCAGCAGGACCACCTGAGTGA
Source organism: Hippocampus comes (assembly GCF_001891065.2). NCBI lineage: Eukaryota > Metazoa > Chordata > Actinopteri > Syngnathiformes > Syngnathidae > Hippocampus > Hippocampus comes. Next base: position 5,950,261 of record NW_017805744.1, read on the forward strand.
CCTCATTTAGCAGACCTGAGAATAAATATAGAGCAGTGCATCATGCTCTGGCCTAAGATGGTGTCGTTTGGGTCGGTCGGCATAGCATCTCTCACACGCATTTCACTCTTCTGCTCGGAGGGCCCCAGGGAGCGCTCACCCCACCTTCCCCATCCTAAATATCGAGGTGGATGCTGTGCATTTGTGTACATGTAACTGTGATTAATAGACACTACCGTGCCATACGTACGGCTGGGCGATGGGGCTGAAAAGTGTATCACGATGTAAGTCAGTCATATCAAACAACGACCATTTTCTAATCCGCTCATCCTGACGAGGGTTGCGGGTGTGCCGGAGGCTCTCCCAACTGTCTTCGGGTAGTAAGCAGGGCACACCCTGAACTGGTAGACAAACAGGTCGCGCTCCCAATCACACCTAGGGACAATTTGGGGTGCCCAATCAACCCACCGTGCATGATTTTGGAATGTGGTAGGAAACCGTCACGAACTGTAGCGAACTAATTCGCTCTTGGAGTGTATGCATTAGTTTACTAACCGTCTTAGGTCTACTTTAACTTGTTAGCAGGCTTCCTGATCTTAATTGGACATGTTAATGTTTGACCTGATTGTGACTTCATGGCGATGTCGGAGCTGGCTAACATTCCTTGACTGCTATACCATGTATCTGTCCAGAAGTGTTTAATCGGGTTAGTTTTCACAATTGAATCTTATTGCAAGATTTGCACTGAGGCGACGGGGCATTTTTTTGGGGGGGGACAAAAACACTGTGGAAAAGGTCATAAGCAAGAGTTTTGGCATTTGTACAATAGAGTGAGAGTGCATTTTTCAAACTGCTAGCAAGATTTGAATGTCGTCTCACTTCCTTCCCTGATCCCGCCCCCTCGTGTCTCTGCTCCAAAAAAACGCATCCAGCTCACTCAGCGCAGCACGGCAGCTACAATGCTAGCGTGACTTATTCGTGACGGAGTAATGGCAAAAACTAAATGTTTCTGGTTTGAGGTTGCATTTTTTTGCAACGTACAATTAATTAAAAATATTAGAGAGGTGACCTAATGACCCGGTGAGAACCGTAATTTTGGCACATCTCAGGTACCAGTTTTATATATGTTGATCTTTGATTTGAAGCAGAGAAACTGTAAAAGTGGCGAGAGTCTGCGCCTGTGACCCCTGAGACTTTGTGAGCGTCTGTTCGCTTCAGCACTTGGCTTCTGTCACAACTCTTTTTACAGTCTTTGATGGACTGCTTTGGTCGTGCTGTGACAAATTTTAAAATAATTAGAATTAGATTAAGGAAATAGGTTAAGGCTGCAGTCTTATTACTTTGAATGACATTCCGAAACATGCCATGTATAACTTCCATTCTAAAACGAATAGGTCCTTTTTGGGGGAAAATGCCAAAGCCACAAAAATTTATTAAAAGCAAAATGGGCACAAAGGTAATCCTTTGATACTTGCTAATCTGAGATCTCGCTCGATATGCTGACACATTCCAAATGCGCGACCTCAGGGGCGTTGGACTTTAGAAGTTCCATTTTACTTTTCATATGCATATCGACACAAAGTAATGTGTGTATGTGTAGCACTGGAAGAGAAAGCTTTGTTCAAAGCCAGTTTTTCCCCCTGTCAGGCTGTCTCTTGGCTCCAACGTGAGACTTTAGATATTTCCCATCATCGACATTTGGCACCTGGTTTCTCTTATGACTTCAGCAGCTGTAGATCTTTTGTTCTCCCATCAGTCACTCTGCGGCCAAGCATCCACACCCACAAAGAAAGCCTTAAATCAGACTTGCATAAACAACTTTGGAACTGACTGCTTGATTTTAAAAAGCAACATTTCTTCATGCGATGACCACTTCTTTCATGATTCCGGGCCGTTGCTGTTAATATGTTTTTCCCCGCCATTAAATCATTAGCAGAAGGATGGGATTTTTTTTTTTTTGTTCTCTTTTTCCTGCTGTGTTTTTATCTCATTGGAGACTCAGGAAGACCCATTTCCCCACTTTCCTCTTTCCAAAACACATGATCGACGGACTGTTAATATCTGGAAATCCTGATATGGAATGACTGTACCATCGGTGTGCAAGTGTGCAGGGATGAAATGAAAGAGTATTAGACGGGGAGGAAAAATGGAGCGAGAGGAAGAGGAGATGGAGTGACTGAGAGGCTTTCAGATGAGATGAAAAGCTGACAGCGTGTCCTTGTTGTGTAGTCGGGTCGTGGCGTTTGAGAGCAGTGGCTGGCAATCATCTTTTTCCTGGGAGAACTCTTGACATGATCGATGTAACTATTCTGATATCTGACATGTTCTAATGACAAACAGTATTTAACATTGAGCGGGTTGTTCTTTTTTTTTTTTTGTAAGCACGTGAAGTGCGAGCATGTACCTTATGTGCTCACCAGTTGTTTCTCATTGCCGACTACTATCTTGAATAATACTCAAAAGGGGGGCTTCACATGGAATAACACACAAGGAAATGTGGTTAAATGTGGACACAGTTAATCAGATTATTATTTCCTCCGGCTCGACTAAAGCCTGGAATTATTTGACGTTTGAAATGGCCCGAACACAAACAACATATAAAGTGATCATCTCTTCATAAATCCGGCCCGCCTCCAGCTGTTAGCCCAAACAGACGCCTCAAAGGGCAAAGCTATCATCATGCCACATCAGTAATGCTGAAACCTGTTCGGCCAGCCTGAAGGAATAGTTAATTTAGATGACAGATTCAAGTTAACGCTGGGAAGATTTGCTCTCCCCGAGTGGATATAAAATTCAGAGCATGACGCTCAACTCTTCGTGTGATTATTCAAGTGCCTTTGAGCTCATTCTTCAAACAGCAATTTTTTTTTTTGGTGGGGGTAACTTGGCTCTGGAAATGTAAAAACTCTAAAGATGTAAATTTGGTTGGAAAATGGATGACTTACGATGAACAATGTCCAAGACATTAAGGCGGCGTAGAGCAGGGGTAGGGAACTCCGGTTCCTCGAGAGCCATATCCTGCCTGTTTTCAATCCTTCCCTACTCCATCACACCTGATTCAATTGCTCATGATCTTTTCAGGCCTCTACAGCCCTTGCTGATGAGCTGATCATTGAAATCAGGTGTGTTGGAATAGGCAGGGATCTAAAACAGGCTCTCGAGGAACCGGAGTTCCCTACCCCTGGCGGAGAGGCTCCACTGTCTTGAGCAGTTGTCCTGACATGCTCACGGCATGGCTTTGAAACTAATCATAAAAATTCCACACAAAAAACAAATCAAAACTTGAAGGGAATAATGACAGGGGTAGTAAACTTGACTTGACTTTTGTATTATTTTTTTTTTACCGCCAGGAAACATACCTGTAGCTTGTGTGGCCCTATAAAAGGTATAAACAGTTAGTTTGAATCACAGCAATCGCGCTAGGACACTTGTTGTCATCGTTTTTTTTAAATCGCCACATCAAAAACAGCAACCAAAGCGACTGATTGGACTGTGTTTGTGACAAAACTCAAATTTACGATGTCAGTTTACGAGCTGAGATGTCAAGATTCATTTCTAAAGTGTAACCTCACCAACCTGTCAGGCTCCCACTAGGTCTTAGACAATAGAAAAATACTGTGCCAACAAATGTGATCATCGACCAAGAGATTCGCACTGTGTAAATTTCCTCTTGCCAATGTAATCATCTATTCGGTTCATGCCATCTTATTTTACAAACCATTATCGCTTGGTGAGTCTCTGTTGCCTCGCTGCTATCTACAAGAGAGGATTTGCTTGTGACGTGGTGTCATTGCATTAATTTGCACAAATTACCACATACTCTGGCTACGCTAATAAGTAAATGTTGTGGCTCGCTTCATAATTTAGAGCCTGAGTTAAGATCTGATAATGTAACACAACGCAGTAATACTTGCAACATATTATTTTATTGTCCTCTATTTTGTCGGATTCCAAAGCTGAAACTCATCAAGGCAACAAAAAGTCAATAATTAATTATATTTGGCACTGATAAAGCGCGTGTCAACTAGATCAGTTTTTGAAAGCAGCAGAGGCCCATTTTATCCCTAATTGATACAGCACAATTTAAACTGCTTGTAGATTGTAGCAATAATTCACGTGGCAGCTCAGTGCATGGAACCACCCTACAGCTCTTCGACAACCTGGGCCAGATTTAAACCGTGCGATCGACCGGTAGCATGCGGATTGGTCCCAAGTCGGGTTGTGTCGGGGAAAAATAGAAAAAAAAAAGATCTGTGTGTCTGTTAGTAATATTAGATATTTTTGTGTTAGTGTCCACTGCACCCTAAGCATCCTATCAGTTTCACAAAAAAATATTTAAAAAAGAAAACAAAAGAAAGCTGGTCTCCTTTAACATAGCGCCAGGAGAAACATTTCAAAATGGTACCCGTGATCTATGATCGTGATGTTCTTGCTCTTAAGACGCTGCAAAAGTATGCCCTATGCCTTCGTGTCAGGTCTCGACGAAGGGAGACAGTGAATTCCTTTCCACAAACTCACAAACTTTTGTATCTACTTTAAATTTCTGTTTCGTTCATGTTAGGGGTCGTTGTGGCTGTTGCTCATCATGGCGTGAGTGCGTGCATGCGTATGTGTATGCGTGCACGTGCAGTTGATCGCAACTACTTTTCTCTTGAAAAGTAGATCTTCGGTCAAAAAAGGTTGGGACCCCGGATTGAAATGATGTTCCCGGCTGCCAAGGCATCCCTGTTTGCTGAAGTCCTGCTACGGTGTATCATGGTCTGTTACAAGAATTGTGACATGCCACAGGTGATACTGAGCTGCCGAGTCTCAGAGGCCCAAAGGCTGCACTATGGCTCAGCCTGCAGTCTACCACGTTCTGAAGGGGTCCCTCACGTTTCTCACGTTCTGTTAAGCCTTTCTACCAATGAATCATGGACTCCAGACAGCTTTGGTGAATGTTTGTAGCCAGGGCAGAGTTGCACAAGGCTCAAGTCGAAGTCGGACGATAACTGCTGCTCAGTGTTGTGTTCCAAGTTGCGTTCCACCCTGTTATGTACTGCGTCACCTTTATTGCATGCACCCCATTTAACGACTGTTTTGACAATTTAAACATTTTGCTGGGTTTCCACTACAGTCACTGCTCGTCACGTTTGTCCATCATGTTCATTCACGATGACTCAACGCCCATCCCGTTTCGCCCACAGTGGCTTAAAGTGGGACCACCTGAAACATACGGTGGCGATTGCTATGTGACTAGTGTGATATCAACCAACATGCAATGCATTCAACAACAGAAAATTAACATGGGGAATTAAAGAAAACCGTAGAGGAAATCCATTTTGGGCTATAACGTACTTGGCGACTCCAATTGTACGCTAAGCCTTTAAATTATGCTGTTCTAATTGATTTCCTCTTTGTAGTTTATATTCAGTACAGATCAGTGATTCATACTGTATGAAATGAATCTGTCCCATATCAATAAACTTGTCTAGTAATCTTCGTGTTGTTTTTGGTGTAGCCTTCTTAGTGTGTCTTTGTTAAATTTCCTGTTCCTCTCTGCCTTCTTTGCAAAGGCCGGGCACAGTCATCCGCTTGTTTTGCCCCATGAACTTTGTCAGGCAACAGTTGGCCGCACAAATGTGACGCACACACAAACAATGATCTAATATGCAAGCTAAGATTTAAATTTTAGTTGTGATTTTCATGAACGTCATATTTTTTTCATATGATTTTTTAAAATGCTGTTGGGTGGGAAATCACTATTTTAAAACCACCTCAGACCATCGGAGAGTGCACTTATTTTTTTTATGTGGTTTGCAGCCTTGTAATTGGGTTGTACCACATTTTTTTCCTCATAAAAACACAGCGGCTGCTTATTATACGGCATGCTTTCAGTATTGTATGACATTACTTGAGTTTTGAGACCAACAGAAGGGTGTGCAAATTATTCCTGTCAACATTTTACAAAATCATGTCCTCAACTGTACCAAACTGCATCACTGAATTGCCGCAAGGCTTCATGCCATTATTATTTGAAACACCCTCTCCTCCTAATGATGCATTCATCTGAATGTTAACGCCTCACAGAGACATGTCAGTGAGGGAAGGAAATTGAATACATTTTAAAAGAATGAGTCAATGAAGTGGACAAAAGGGAAGAAGAAAAAGTCTTGAGAGGTTAAGGCCGAAAAGGAAGAGAAACTATTTCAAGGGAAGGGAGTATGTTTAAACAACAGAGTAAACAGAGATGGAGATCATTTGGGAAATTCCAACCGGAGAGCTTCCATGCCACGCACGCACACCCACACCCACCCACCCACACACACACACACACACACACACACACACACACACACACAATGCCTTGCGCATAGCCGCTCAGTGTTAAGGTCAGCGCTACACTCCGTCTCCCCAGGTCATTATCATGGGCCCTAAAATAGACAGCCAATTGTGTCACGGTGTGTGAAGTGAGCGTGACATTGAATAAACAGCCCTCGACCCTGAGCCCCTCGCTCATGTCAGAGCAGAACACATACTTGGAAACCAAACGGAGAAGCTGACACTCACTATCTGCACAACTGGACACACATGTCCACAGACAAATATTATTGTTGCATTTAGGCCTCTGCGCTACCAGCCGGCCATGGCTTATGTGGCCCTGAACGGGGAAGCTGGCTGGTGTGTCTCACGGCGACAAATAGTCAATTCCTTGCATCACTACACACAGACACACACACACACACACACACACGAGCCTGACAATGACCTCTTCTTCCATCTCGTCATTCAGTCTAATGTTGCTCCATTCATTTAGTGTGTTAATGAGAGATACGGTATAGAGGAGCTGGTACTTGTTTGAGGGTGAGAACGGCTTATCACTGGAATGGCTAATCAGTGCTTGTCGTAAATATTGATCAGTCCTGTGTATTATTGACATGTTCATTAACCACTGTGTCATCTTCTCTCCCATTTTTCCATCTTCTTCAACTCCCCCGTGCTTTCCTCCCTGTTCTTGCCCTTCTCCTCATCTCCTTGTCCCCCATCAGCAACCTCCAATGGCACAGTGGAGGGCCTGGAGAACCGTGAGGAAGGCGTTTGCAAGAGCCGAGCCATGAAAGTCATCATGAAAGTCGGACAAGGTAAATGTGTGCGCACCTCCGATGTAGGACACAATGCAGCGCTGATGCCTAACAGCCATGTTTCACTTTGCTGTGACATTTTCATTTATCGCTATGTGTGTCAAGCGTGACTCCGACAAGGCTTCTCCTATTTCATTATTATTTTTTTAAATTATTTTATTCATGCGTCAGTGTGCACACACCAGTCCTGAGAGAGAGAGAAAGAGAGAGAGAGAGAGAGAGAGAGAGAGAGAGAGAGAGAGAGAGAGAGAGAGAGAGAGAGAGAGAGAGAGAGAGAGAGAGAGAGAAAGAAATGGGTTAAAATCTGGGCTTCCTGTGTGGAGTTTGCATGTTCCCCCCGTGTCTGCGTTGCTTTCCTCCCACAATTCAAAAACACGCGTGATAGGTTGATTGAAGACTCAAAATTGTCCATGGGTCTAAATGTTGGTGTGACTGGTTGTTGGCCAATTTGTGCCTTCCGTTTGGCTGGTGACTTGTTCAGGGTGTACCTGAAGACAGCTGGGGTAGGTTTTAGCACACCCTTACCCCTCGTGACGATAAGCAGTCCAGTTAATGGATGGAAAATGTACATTAAATGCAGCATGTCATTGGATGACCTTCATTTTTATGCTACAGTTTCTTCATAAACATTCTGTTGTATGTATTTAAACACATATAACCATCGACGCTCACACTCACACCTAGTGACAATTTAGAGAGTTCCATTAATGTGCCATACATGTTTTTGGAATGTGGGAGGAAACCAGAATTCCCGGAGAAAACCCACACATGTCCGGGGAGAACATGCAAACTCCACATAAGGAGGCTGGAGCCGGAATCGAACCAACGACCTCTGCATTGTGAGGTCGACGCGCTAACCACTCGTCCACCGGGCCACCCTAGCAATATATCTCTCCACAATTATGTTGTTGGTAATGAAAGATCTAAAAATTAATTCGTCAACCATTAATAAGTCACAGTACAAACTTTTTTTGCTTTCGTATTTAATCACACATCATTCAAAAAAACCCTCACTTAGTGCTACAAATAAGGATTTATGATTACTTGCAAGTCACCAACATAACAAATAAATATGCATTTGTGCATAAGTACGATGACTAATTCCAATTAGAGTATATTACACACAGTCGTACAGCAGTTACACAGAAGCAGCTAGCTAGCAAAAGTTTTGGCTGGCTTTCTATTGCGCCTAAGTGCGCTCTGAGGTTGTTCCCATGTTAGTAATCATCGCCTGCATGGCGGAAAATAAGCCACGTTTATGACTGATGTCACATTCACGAAGGGATCATGAGAAAAGACATGATAGCTCTGCTAAATGTCAAGCTAACCGACAATTGACATGGCTAGCACATTTCACACCGCAATTAAGTGCTTGGGTGATTGATGACACTTTTCACAGATGTCTGGCTGAAACCGCCTTAAAGCAGAGAACATACAACTTTGAACAGCCAAAGAGCAGGACAATTATTCAGGGTCTGTATTCTGGAGAGAAAATCATACACGCTTAACTGAAATAGAACTGGAAATGAATTCACTTCTGTTAAGGATGCATGTCAGGCAGGAGGAATGGCCTGTAAGCTTAAAGGTATATTAATGTAGCAAGAAATGTTAATATTTATTTTCACAAAAGAGTCCTGAGTTTTTGACTTTGACTTTTGAGGTCTGCACAATAAATGGATTCCATTACAGCAAAGCTATGTTTTTCTTTAAAATGAATTCCGCATTGCTTCTGGACAAGCAAAGAAAGTTTGCTGTTATACACCATGTAAATTTCAGAAAAAAAATTACTATAAAAAAAAAAAAACAATTGTTCATTCATTATATTGTCAGATTATTATTGTTTAATAAAACCCTTGCTTCAGTTCCCTGGGAAAACTCAACTCTCCTATACATTTTTGTTAATATAAGGATTTCTTTCATGTCCTTTTATGCAACTGAACTTGATTTATATAAAGTTTTCTCAAAACTACCGTGTTTGTGTGTAAGTGGTCAGTGGGAGCCAAGTCAAAATACTGGATGTAAATAATTGAGTTTTGTTTGGATATGTTTGGACACATTTGCTTTGCACCGTAGTTTACTTACAAAGAAGATTTACATATCCTGAATTTGACAGGGTGCCGCACACAGATGTGTAAACACGCAGTGTCTTTATAACATGCACACATGCACACTGTTTACCTAAGGGTGAGATCTTCTGGCAACGATGATGATGATGATTTGCCTGAAAAGAATTGGGACTTGCATGTAAAAAAAAAAAAAAAAAAAAAAAACATGACTGTAAAGTTTATGTGTGTTAGTGCATGCTTCCAAATTGATATTTATATTATATATTTAATTCTGGATAGCAGGGTGAGAGCAGTATATCCTGGCAGTCAAATGGAAAACAGAATCTAATGAGCTGCTGATGTTAGCAAGGTCGGAGTCGGAACAAATTCAGCCGATACAGAGAAAAAAAAAATGCCCACAATCATTTAACAAACATGCAGTCGTTGCATTATTCTTCCATGTAGGTCACTTCAAGCATCCTACAGGCTGAGATCTCACCACCAAAAGACAACACAGCTGCGTGAGTGCAGGCAAGCTGAGCCTTTTAAGGCTTTAGCAAATTTGGGAACTTAATGGAAGTCAGAAGCAAACATCTAACTCAACCGCAGTTCTAGGAAACTTCTTTTGAGTTCATTTGTGTTTACCTCGCTCCGGGCTGTTGCCATCTTCAGTTGAGTAAGCGCTTATTTCACAAAACGACGGTTCAAAGCCGTCTGTCACTCAAATTTTTTTTTTTTTTTTTTTTTTTAATACAGTAGATAACATGCCGAGCCAACCCAGAAACAATATGGCAATGACCTGTGAGTAATTTGTGAATAGTGAATAAATGTTCTCAAATTGTATGACTAAAAAAAAAATGGTTGCATTGCATTTACGGTAACTAACAAACAAACAAATCTGTGAAAGGGTGCATTAGTTAAAGATTAAATTCACTGGGCACCACTTTCTTCCTTTTGGTGGGGAAAAGCTAGCGACAATCAATATTTGTAATGTTACACATTTCGAAAGATAAATTTGAAAATCCAACTTTAGTTCATTTCATTCATTGAATTTAAAGAAAAAAAATGTGAAAAATAAAAATGGGACACTCCCTATTGAATCATTTCTGTTATGTTTAATTGTCAAATGTATAAGGCGAGTTAGACAGACAGCTCCGCCCCACCGCTTCAATGAAGTTAGTTGCCCTGCAGCCAAATCCTGCTGTGTGGTCTGACGTGCTCATTAAACACCGAGATAATGCACTTTCAGTCTGGGTCGTCTTCACTGGAGACGTCAGACTGGAAAGTCTAACCCACTTCCTCAGCCGTGCATTTCGATGCTGTGACATTGAACATTCCAAATTAGTTATGCACATCAAAGCAATTGCACAATTTGTGAGATGTCATTTGTCTTTCTCTGCATTAAAGAAAATAAATGCAGTCGACCTGTTGTTGCTTTATGTCCAAATCATGATTGAGCAGCAGCATTAATGTGTGTGAGGCAGTACACACAAGTCTTTCATGCCACAATTAATGAGGAAGGATTTTCTTTCATTTTTTTCTCATGCTGTTTGCAAAATAATAATGGACTGTTGTGTCAAAGACAGCAAGACTTAAGGAGTAAATTTTTTTCTTCTTTTCTTGTCCAATGGCATCTTGAGAAAAAAAGACTTTTACTTCACACATGACAAGGCTTTTTGACAGATTTTTTTTTAAAGTGGTTATGGGTCAGCGTGAAGGTATATTATTTTCTTAACATCTCTTAATAAATAAAAAATAAAAAAAAAAGCGGAACGTATAAAGAAGTCATTTTCATCTAATTACAAAGCGTTACGTTTAGTACAAAATCCGACTTAATTCTCATAAGATCAGGCTCCACCAAATCATACGAGCAGTTATCTCAGAGCACGTTTGATTTGGGCCAGGGTTTAAACCACGCTTCTATTTTTAAAGAAAGCAAACTAAAATAGGGAGGAAGAAGAAGCAGATGGACTAGGGGTGGGGCGGTCATCTGCCTCCACCGGTTTGTGGATAATTTATGAGCTTGATGTCATCTGTATTTCGAATTTGTTTATAAAATTGACTCAAAGTCAAACTCCCCAAATTGTGGACCGTGCTTGGCTTTGACCCCAGATGTCATTGTGTTTAATCCACATCCCCTCTGTCTCTGCAGCCCAATGCCAACACTTCCTGTAGCCAAATCTCCCATATGTCCACTCCTCCTCCTCGTGCACTTTGCTCTACGGGTTGCGGTTTACTGACCCATCGCCGTGTGCAATATGTGCGTTGTTTTATCGTGGGCCATGTGACGGTGAATCATCCCTGATGAAATGATTCGCGCTCTCAAGTCCTTTTACCTTGAAACGCCTTTGAGTTGCATCTGTTATGTCGTTTCGAAGAGGATCTGTCCAAATTCTGCACCTCCATTGTTGACTATTCTTTTGTGTGCCGCCATCATGCCGCCACACTCGTTGGAAATATGTTGACTCACCTCCTTGCACGCAACCTGCTTCCTCCCTCCTTCCTAGCCCCTGCAGCTTTATCATTGTCTGCCGCAACAACTCCGCGCTCCCCTCCCCAATGTCTCCCTCCTTCTGGCTGCTTGGCACTTCTGAGGTAGTTGCTGTCTTAATAGCTAAGGGAAATGTCAGCGGTACACATGGAAAAATGGGTCAGAACATGCACCAAAGCAAGGCTGCACACGCTCATTGGCTAACGAAAAAGTATTGGGGCAAGTGAATCAGATCAGTGTGTCCCCTCATGTCGACCATGATGTGCGAAGGCTTCCGCTTTGGTGCCGCTGTCTTATCTCATCAATTATTGACACTTCTCCGCGGCTCACGGCGCTGCTCACCAGAACCGCCATCGCGGTGCAGCGGTGGCCCGAGCATTAGGAAGACAAATGTGTTAAGAGTGTTTGCAAACAAAATGTATGCAGCTGCGAGCCAATGTTCCAATTTTTCCTCCTTTCTTGCTTCCCACATTCATTATAGGTCATGCCGAGGCTGGGTGCAGAAGATACACACACACACCATTGCTGCACACATGCAAAACTTGCCTTGAGGGAGTTGCCTGCTCCCAAACACGAGTCCTCACACGTATCCCCTGAGCAGGCCCGAAGCGCATGCAGGCAAACGGCCCAATATTGTAGCGCGCCACCCGTGCGACCGGCCCCGCTCAGAGTTTAGAAGCGTCTGCCGCCCGTGCTCTCGTAAAAGCCAAGCGGCCGACCCACCACCGCTCACCGCATAAAGACTTCAAAGTGCCCGTGTTGAAATCATGACAGACAGACTGATAAACTATCTGTTTCCCTGACGTTCCCCTCGGGGCGACCCCTCCTCTTGCTCGTCTCCCGTTCCTCTTCCTTGCCCTCTTCCTCCTCAAAAGTGTGCCTCTTTTCAGGCAGAGTTAAAGCCGCCGCAATAAATAAGACATATTACGGCCTTTTAACGTGATGAATAATGTAAAGCAATAAAAAGTTAATATATAACTACTTCACCCTCATTCTGCCATGCCTAAGTGTATCGTAAGTAGACTCTAGTTTTGTGCTTTTGTGTGTTCAACCGTGTGTGTGTCTCGTGAATGTCTCAGTGTTGGAAATGTCTGCTGATGTAGATGTGAGCTCATTTTTTTACGACAGGACGGGGATTCTGCTGTTAACTCGTCCTTCCGCTTTTTGTTCTTTCATCGTGACTTCGAAGACGCTCTCAGCCCGTGCAAAGATAACCTTGTCTGTACATGAAAGAAATAACAAAACAACACACCAATGATTCCTTTGTGTAGCAGAGTGTCATTGTAATGCCGCATATGTGCACTGCCAAAGGCTGACTTTTTTTTTTTTTTTTTCCCCCGCAGTTCCAAATGCAGTCAACCCTGCAGTGCCAGAGGATCCAAAAGATAACGCCATACCGGAGTCCAGTCCAAATCCTCCAGACAAGGATCGATTGGGACCTGAGATGCCTGGAAACCCTGGTAAACACTCATTATGTTCTTTAAATAATGTTCCAATGCAAATATTTGATTATAATAAATGTTTTTAAAGAATACGCGTTATGTTCAATTAAGAAAATATATGTAAAAAAAAAAAAAAAAAGATCGCAGCCTACAGGGTACCTCTAACACATTTGTAACAAAGCTTAGTTGTCAGTGCTAGCATTCCAGATATTTGGTTGTGTGTTGCAGCTGTGTCAAGCTAACTGCACTTCATCACACTAAGGGCCTAATTTTCGACGATGACAAATTGCGGGCGCTAAATTGTGCGCTTTGTTGGTGAGCGTATCGCATGTGATCTACGACTACTACACTTGAACTAAGATCCCATATGAGAAGCAGATGCTAAATTTGCAAGATCACTTTTGAACAGATTGCCCAAAAGTACTGAGGTTGAGCTGACGACAGGTTTCACCATTGAAAATGTTGCAGCGCACCGCGAGTTCAAAATAAAATTTGAAGTGATGGAATTGGAAGTGATAGTGGGAAAATCCAGCTAACAGTTTACTGAGTTACTGAAAAAAAAACAAATCCAACAACAGCATGTTTCCTTTGAATTTGATTGCCCTGAATGTCCCACAATTGGACAAACAGGTATGTGCCTATTCTGTAGGGCTCCGTGATTTTGGGAAAATATGTGAAATGGGTGTTGAATACTGTGATATTGAGAGATTGAGTCATTTTACATGTACCTAAGAAATTACATTTTTTTCTGTCCAATGAAATTTTTTTTCCATGCAGCAAAATATGCAGTTTTACCCTCAAGGTTGCATCTGATTTGTCAAAGTCAGATAAAGGCACACAATCCCATATGAAATGGATTGCACGCCTTTGCAATACGCATATTGCACAGGCCATTACCTCGATGGCAATATCTTTTTCCGATATATTGCGCAGCCCTCCCATCCTGTATAACGCTGGGCAGCTACACGAGGAAAACCGCTCTGGGAAAGGCCAGCACTGTGCGCTGAACTGGCCCAGATGCAAAGAAAAATCGAGTTGTCAAAGGTGCCGTCGCTAAAGTAAGCTCCTTCCGCTACCAGAAGCGGTACACTTTGTATTTCAGAAAAAGAGCATCATATAGGAACCGTGGAAATACTGGCAACTTCTCAGAGCTGTTGGGATCATTTTTAAGTGAACTCATTTGATTATTGGTCAATGTGTATTTGGTTATTATTTGTCACACTCAAAGTGTTAAGCCCCAATATATATTTAATCCCCTATTGCTTTTTTTTTTTTGTGTGTTTTACTTTAAAAGAAACATTTTTCTCATGCACCTCCTGGTATATTTGTTTTACCTTCATGACAGGGGTCATGTTTTGTATTATTCAACTATTCATTTTAACGTATGTTAAATTGATATTAACATTTGACTTCAGTTTGTATTTTTGCTGTTTAAAATAAAATGACATATTCCAGTATTAACGCTCGTGGTTGGCCGAGCTCGATAAATGGACCTTTAATTTATTTAAAAATGTATTTGCAGCCCTTTGGGATTTATCATTTTTGCTGAATGGATGCGATTTCCCCATAATTTTTTTGTGGGCATTTCAAAAATGTTTACACATGTGGAAAAGTTTCTGCCTGCCGCCTCTCATTCTCCCTGTGCCATGCTGGCACTGCTTTGCTCCTGCCTTTTAGAAGTGCTGTATAAAGACACAAAATCAGCCGGCACTTTTCATCTTAGGTTTGAACAATCACATCTAATTAATTAATATAGTCCTACCAATGAGTAAAATGACTTGAGCAATTTAGCAGTGGTTGGCAGATACAATCCTAGTGCCCATTTAGTAGACCAGCTTCTATATTTTTGCACATACAAACTTTTAGTGTGTGTGTGTGTGTGTGTGTGTGTGTGTGTGTGTGTGTGTGTGTGTGTGTGTGTGTGTATGTATGTATGTGTGTATATGTGTGTACGCACATCTCACAGACCCCATTTTGAGAACCACCGGTGGACAGTATATGTGCATGCGTGTATGTGTGTGTCATGCCCGGAAAGGCTTGAAGCACAAGCGGTCATTAGGAAGTCAGGCCTTCTGGAGTGTATTACGGGCTGGTTACTGTAAAGCCTTAAAAGTACAACCTGTTATCACCATCAAGGCTATGCAGGCAAGAGGTAACGATGGAAATAAAATAAGCGTGCGACCAGCCTTGAAACGGCAGCCGCGTTCTTGTGCCGTTGACGACGTCGTCTCATACATTCGTCTGTCAATCACGTCGGACGTACGCACGGGGAACGCGGGTGGGCTTGGCAGTGAGCGCTTTGCAGCACCATCAGAAGTATGCAGAAGTAGGCAAACAAACAAGGGTGCACCCGGAGACCCCATCTGCAATTTGTATCTTCGGCTCCGTAAAAACAGACATTTCTCGGTTTTGTTTGGCAGGTCGAGGAGGCACGGACGGGTTGAGTGGCGAGAACCCAAAAGTAACGTGGACAAAAAGAAAGGGTTGGATGATTTTGCCTTGAAGTAAAATTGCAGATTCTATTCACAAAAATGAGATTTCCCCTCTTTGCCCCAAGACAAAAACAAAAATGACAATATTCTTATTATTTTTTCAAAAAAGTTGCGATTTGGGTTTGGCTCCCTCAGTTTCCTTCTAAACAAGTAAAACGCATGCTTTACTGGGTTTAAGTCAGAAACCTTTCTCTCCGTGCACCAGCCAAGCACTGAAGTCCGTTTATTTTGGGAGTTTACTCTCCTGTTTATTTTCGCTTCAGTCTCTCTCCTAGCAGGTAAAATGCTTGCTTTGTCTGCGGCGTTTAAATCAGGAGATTGACAGCTTTCCCCTGTAGTGCACTGGCCAACCACGAACGTCAACTGGATTATAGTCTCGTACAATTTGAAAAATAGTTGAATTTTAATGTCAGCCTGGTAAAATGGTATCTCTGTTGCAGTATCAGAGCATTTTTACGAGTATGAGCATGAGCAGATGCAATATTGGCACCGATGGTGAGGAATATTTTAGTTTTTTTTTTGGTGGTTGCCCCCGCGCGTCTCTTGCAATGATTCTTGTGACACTAAACAACCTGAAACAAGTTTTTTACAGCATGAACTTACATATATTTCCACAGACATGAAATAATGTATTTTTTTTACAGATATTCTTCGTAAGACTGTTTCAATTCAATTTCACAGTGTTACTGATAAGGCAATGATAGCTTGTTAGCCATGATGCTAACATCAAACAACAACCTGAGGCCTTTTTGATTATTCTGAGTGATTGTTGAGAGAGAGAGAAAGGAAAAAAAAAATTCACCTTGCCTGTTTTCGACTTATTTTGATTTAGCAGCTGGTAGAGCTGGAAGTGATTGCCTGCCTGGTGCCCACACCTGTTTTCGTTTACAACGACCGGTTAGTTGGCGGTCGATGGTTTCCATCAAGACTTTAAAAATGTCATCGATAAAACAAAAGCAAATGAGTTTGGTTGTGAGATTAAAAATGGGACTTTTTTTTTGGAGAGCCCCCCCACCCCCGTTGAGTACAGGTGCATCGCCTGTGAGATGGGAGAAAACAACACAAAAACAAGGTTCAGAGAGAGAGAGAGACAGACACACACCACACACTAAAAATAAAGCCTGCTCTCAAAACTGCTTCAACCTAATTGGATTTCCAAAACAAAAGTCAAAATGAAAGAAAACAAAACTGTCATGAAAAATCCCAAACTATTAGAACGCTGGTCCCAACATGACATCATCACAGGGCCACCGTAATTGTTTGAATGGGGCGGTAGGAAATGGTGAGATGAGTTCACAACGGGCGCCACGCGTCAAGTCAGCGTGGGCTGTACCACTTGAGCTTGATGAATTCTTATCACGTGAAAAGAAGGGACGCACCACGGCACTGCGGTCGGTCGGAGTCTGCAGCTGGGACAACAAAGTGACGACAGGGGAGAGGCTGCTGCTCAACCACTCCTGTTCTTCACCCTCTTTTTCATCGCATTTTCTTTTTTTTTTTTTTTTTTTTTTTTGTTTTAAAGCAGGTGAGCTTTGAGCTCTGCTATCCCACAGGAAAACATGTTCTTTTAGGGACATCATGCTGTTTGTGTTTTCCATCAGCAGACTGCAGCTTCACACTGACTCAACCGTTGAAAAGACCAACTCTGTTGGCATTTTAAATGCTCTGAGCAAAAGACACAAATGACAGGAATCATTCAATGCTGAAAATTAGAAATAGTTCAATAAGTCTATGTACATTCTGGTTCACAGATTGGGGTATCATGTCAGCTTCTCTGCAGAGCAAAGAAATAATATTCTTCACCAGCGAAGGAAATTGAATAACAAGCCAAAGAATAGGATTGGGTATTCAAGAAATGTACTTACCTAACCGAAATCTATCTACTGAGCCATCTAATATAGAAAAATCACCAAATTTGGCCCTACCGTAAAAGGTTGAGAACCTAAGTCAGAGCAGTTACCTGATGTGAGCCTCTGCTTTGGTGGCTGCCTGGTTGTACTCTTCAGCCGTCTGCTTGTAAGCTTCAAGATTCTTGAGGCAAAGACACAGACATAAAGAGGTGTGAGAAACAGATTACACCCGGGAATATGAAATTACTGTTGATATTCTGCTTCTGAAATCACCGTTGCGTACGCAGCTTTTAATAATGCAACTTCTATTGCACATAAGAGAATATTACCGTACGTGTTTAAATTAAAATGAATGAAATGACAATTGGTTTTATGATATAATTTAATATTTGAGCACTAATAAGGTAACAAGATAAGCGAAATGCTAACGCATCCTGAAAAATGTCAAATGCTCCCTAAATTGGAGACCTTTGAATCCACAGCAATACCAGCAAACGGGAATGCCGATGGCCAGCTGATGGGCCACAATGCTTTGTTTCATGTTGGGAGAGTGGCATTTAAACTGCAATTACTGCACAGAAAGAGCTTATGCCATGCGGGCAAGGTCATACGCAGGCCTCCTCGACGGGAGTAATCAGCGGTTGCAGCGTTTCATGTACTACATTCGAACCTTAAACACTCTCAAGAGAATGCAATTCCAAGGAAAAATTCAAAGTCACTTTCCATCTTGTACAACGTAACCAACCATTACAGTCAATTAACCAAAAGATGTGATGTGCTGTACAATTCTGTCAAAATATTCAGGAAAACTATGTCCCCTCAAAAAAAATAAAAAATAAAATAAAATTCATCATCAGTTACAATTAGTTAAAATTTAAATGGTGCTGATCAATATTTTTAAAATATTCCAAAACGGTGTCCCGTGTGGACATCATAATGCCATTGCAACACGTTTTGGGTCATCCCTCTTGTCATCGTCCCACACACAGTCTTAAGGAAGCATTCTCATCTTTAAACAAATAACTGCAGCCCTGGTGCTTTGACTTAATTGTTCCCAACATTCCAATAGACTCGGTGATAGTGGAGGAAGATAATTGAAATAAGTGAGCAGGCAAAGAAATGGGATCAACAAAATGTTCTTATGCTATCCTCCTGCCTTCCATTCTCCCAATTCCCCTTGGTCAATCTCATATCTCTTTATTTCACACTGATCCACAGATCCCAACGTCTGGTGTTGGAAAAGACTTCAGACATTTAAAAGATACAGTTTCCTTAATCCTACCGGCAAGTGTGAACTGCGGTGTAATAGTCTGCCCTCGATACTTCGCCGATCTTCATGAAAAGCCAACAATCTGGTGAATGGTGATATTACAACTTGAAACTATATAGTGCAACCTCACTTTTCGCAGGGGATAGGGAAAGGCTCCACAAATAGCAAAAATTCACATATAACTGACAACCATGCATTCCATTTATTATTTTTTTTAACATTGAAAATCCTCCAAGACCCATTTCCCAAGAAAATTGTCAGAAAAAAATGTTATAT
>NW_017805744.1:5984743-5987742 GCF_001891065.2 Hippocampus comes
TATATATATATATATATGTATGTATGTATGTATGTATGTATGTATGTATGTATGTATGTATGTATGTATGTATGTATGTATGTATGTATGTATGTATGTATGTATGTATGTATGTATGTATGTATGTATGTATGTATGTATGTATGTATGTATGTATGTATGTATGTATGTATGTATATATGTATGTATGTATGTATGTATGTATGTATGTATGTATGTATGTATGTATGTATGTATGTATGTATGTATGTATGTATGTGTGTGTGTGTGTGTGTGTGTGTGTGTGTGTGTGTGTGTGTAAATTGTCTTTCTGGCCCGATGCGATAATCCACCCCTGATTCAATAATTGCTTACTTGCCATTAGCTGTTCTATAAAAAATTTCCTCGTATCCCTTTTCTGTATACTCAGGCTTTTACCTGTCTTCCTCTGTTAGATCAGTGATTATGTCAAGTGAACAGGTGAAAGGTGGAATGAAGGAAGTGTCACCGCGGCTTGAGGAGCTGTTATTTCTGGAATGAAATTTCTGACAGCCTCGTTCCAACATTGCTGTGTGCAGAACGTATGAAATTCCCCCCGCGCCTCTCTGATTGCACCGATAAGGCGAGGGAACGGCAGCTTTCAGTCGTGTCATTTACTTGTCATTAGCTTGAAGGCGCAGCGTTCGGCCCCTCCGCCAATGGTTAAGTGCGCAGTGGTCAGTCGAGTGTGCAGACATAGTCATTAGGTAGGATGGCAATCTGCACGGTTATCTCGGGAGAGGCTCCTCGACATGTTGCTGGAATGGAGGCTCGTGGACAGTAAGGAGCTGGTGCTGCTGGTAATGGGGTGGGGGTGGGGGCAGCAGCTGCACGCATGCATGGAAAAGAGATTTGCTTCTCAGATTTCAGTCACCGGAGGAGCCAATCATTTGTTTTCATGTCCAGTAACAACCCCCACCAACAACCCGGTTCCCTTCCCATTTGAGCTTCCCCCCCAAACACCTCTTTTAAAATAAATACAGGATACAGATCGGATGTTTCGATATTCCCTTGTCAATTTGTCAAATTGTTGCTGACCACTGACAGATGTATGTAAATCCAAATTCTTTGGCTTTTATTCAAAAAGTGCTTTTCAGCAGTAGCAACGATCATTGTTTTGGTTGGCTCGTTAGCATGCAGGGTTACACAAAAACTTTACCTTTTGGCAAATGTCTCTTTTCACACTTTTCACTATTCATCAGATTGTCCGTCCCCTCAACTTTGCAAAAAGCAATTACTGTAGTCTTCTTAGATTTTCTCCCAAAATAATTTTATTTGACGGAAAAAAAAAAAGACAATTTAAAGCTCTATTGTCACAGATTGGGCATGACACTAAAAGATCTAACTCAATATACACCTAATGAAGTATAAAAACTGAAGAATCTTATAAAATCCTAATTTCAATTTTAAATTAGTCACAATTATGGCCGGTGTAAGCCAAAATGCAGGGCCGTTTTTTTTCTTCTTTTGTGTCAGTCCAGGTCTGCCAGTAGCAGTTTTTTTTTTTAGTTTTGTTTTTGGGGAGTGAATGTTTTTGCCCCGGTAACCCCTCTTTCTTTCCTTGTCTCCTCAGACACCATGAACCAGGACCAGTCCGGTTCCTCCGCAAACTCGGACGGCATCCTGGGCTCCAAAGTGGCCGTGTTCTCGGCCATCGGAGCGGGATGTATCATCTTCCTGTTGCTCATCCTCCTCCTGGTCATTCTGCTCATCAAGATGCGCAAACGGTCCAGGAAAAACACACACTCGCAGCCCCGCCCCTCCGCACTGTCACTCAGCACGTTGTCCAATCCCAAGATGCCCGGGGGCACTGCTGGCACGGAGCCCAGTGACATCATCATTCCGCTGCGGACAGAGAACAACTACTGCCCTCACTATGAGAAAGTGAGCGGCGACTACGGGCACCCGGTCTACATCGTTCAGGAGATGCCTCCTCAGAGCCCCGCCAACATCTACTACAAAGTCTGACCCGAAGCAGCAGCAGCAGCAGCAGCAGCAGCAGCAGCAGCAGCCCAGAGGAGATTTTAATTTCTGTTCTTGGAAGAGCACCGCTTTATGTTTTGGTGACTTGATCGTTACTTCAAGCCCGTGTTATTTCTACCACCTGCTGCACAAATCTGGAGAGATGCGCACTGACCCCGTATCCGGTGATCAGACTGACGAGGGAGAGACTTCTTCTGTGGGTTGTTATTCTTTGGCTTGTTTGGAAATCCCCACCCTTCCTTCGTCCTCCCTTCACCGCCCACCTGGTACGTCTCCCCGCTGTGCTCCGTTGAGGAGTGACGGGGGGGGGGGTGGCTCGACCGAATCAAAAGATGGAACTTTCTGGTTTGCCGTCCCCTTTAATGGACCGGATGAAACCCTAACTGGCTCCCTGACGCTACAACACATAAACCTTGCACACTAGCCACGAACAGGCAGTTTGTGTTGCGTGTATGCGTGTGTGCCCGTGCGTGTCTGCGCGTGCACCTGTGTGTCAGAGGGGGGCTCCATGCCGGACCGGGAAACTCTCCAGATAGCTCAGGTATCGGACACAGTGTGTGACATATTGTGTTCCTGTCCCTTCGTACCTCGGATATTTGCCTTACTATTTTTGATGGAGGACTTCCCCGATTCAGTTCACAAAGCAGTTGTATTTTGTTAGACTTTTCCTACGAGTGCACAATGTATAGAGTTGAATAGATGATCATGATTATTACTCATCGCACCATTCATGTCATCCACTCCAATAGACACCTGAACTGTTGGTATCAAGGTGTGTGTCTTCTTTTCCCCGTAATAATCCCCTAATATGAGCTTTGCCATTACTCGGGTATTTATGACCTACCCGTGTGTATTTTAGGCTGCGTCCCGTGTGTGTACGTGTGCGCATGTGTGTGAGCACGCGCCTATGTGTGATGTGTGTGTCAGCCGAAAGAAATAATCACATTTTTGTCTCCCGTGTCTCAACGGAGCGGGGGGGAACCGGGGGGGACCGGCCA
>NW_017805744.1:5987905-6095469 GCF_001891065.2 Hippocampus comes
GTGTGTGTGTGTGTGTGTGTGTGTGTGTTTGGGCAAGTCTAGACCTTGCACCTTGAAGGACCTATTGGAAGCTTAAAAAACAAGACACCAAATTCCTCCAGCATTCCACTTGGATCTGCTTGAAGATATTAATTCTGAGGAGCATGGAGGATTTTTTTTTCTTTTTTAGGCAACAGACATGTTGCAATGTGTTTGCTCTAGTTTGTGGTGCAACAGTGCAAGTAAGCAGTTTGGGGCTAAAAGGAGGTTGGCCTACATAGTTAGGTTATCCTATATAAGTTGAATGGCTAACCACAGATGGATACACTGTCGTCCGCTGCCAATTGGCTGCCTTCTGGAGATGAGTCAGTGGAGTTCACACTAAAATGTGCCGTTTCCATGCCCACGTTCACCAGCCGGGGAGGAGAAAATGTCCTCGTGAGTTGGCTTTAATGTGCGAGGAGGACGGAAAGCTGAAGTGGTTTTCTTTCGCCAGGCTCACACTGGTTCTGGTGTGAATTGGGGTAGGGGTTGTACATAAAATTCCACGATGAAAGTGTCGAGACTGCGAGGATACCGCAGCTCACTTATCACCGGGAGCTCGCGTTTGTGCGCAACGCAGCTGGAGCGCACATGTCGCCGTGAGAGCTAATTGCTTATATTTGCAGATTGCGGGCGTGAGTTGGTGCGTCGCGTGAACGCTTTTGTAGTTTGTAGCGGGACCTGTTTTGGGACAGGAAATAGGTGCTTCGCGCAGCGTGGCCGCCAAAGTTAAGGAGCGGTGTCACGTAATGATGTGTGAGGGGAGAGAACAGCCATTCCTCAGCATGCAAGCTGACACGCACATGCGCACACAGACACATTGAGACTGACGGGTCCAGGTGATCTCCAGGTCAGACTGCCGCTCGGTGTTTACTCACCGGCAGAGGCACCTATCATCTACAGCCACATCCACGGACGTTCGCTGCTGAGTTAAAAGGCAGCCCCGCTCGAGGAGCTCGGGAAAGACTCTTGCGTGTCGTTAACCTCGGAGTTAACAACCTAAACAGCTGCCCGGGCTTTTGTGGTCCTGCGTTTTAACTCAGCATGCAGGCCTCGGTGTTCCTCTGCGAAAAACATCCACATCAAATATTTTGCTTTTGGATCAGCGTGCCCCCACCTTCACCAGCCAAGGGAGTCATTACCACATCACCGCAGACCATATTTCATTTTCACCCATACTTGTGACCACTTAATGTTATTCAAATTGGGGCGGAAACATTAAAAGAGAAATGTAAATATATGCCTGGAGCCCAATGCAAGGCGTAATTTCACCTGAACACTGCTTAAAAGTAAAAGAAAAACACAAATTAGAATTTTTGTAATGGAGGGTATTTGTAAATAGCTGTCTTTCTAAATTGTGTTTTGTATGACTCCTTCTCGTCTCGGTTTGCAAGATGTCTCCTTTCATTTCTTTCCAAACATATTGTCGCAACGGGGCTGTCTTCTTTTGCAGTGTCCAGTATTGTCTTTGTTACCACAAGTGTTGCAAAAATTTCGGTTCAGCGTTTTGACGTGGCCGTTCAACGTGCTTCTTGTTGTCTGTGACACTCAGCGTCTTTGAAAAAAAGGAGAGTTCATTCCAAGCACGGGTGACAACATCCTCCCTGTGTCGCAAAGAAGCACTTAACCCCGCAAATGAATTCTTTTATCAAATCCACTGTTTAGGAGTTACCTACACTTCCGCCTCCGATATAAAGTCCAACAAAACAATGAAAGATGAAACTCTTCCCAGTTTTAATAAGTGCACACCGGCATGCGCGTGCTTGTGCGAAGAGGCAGGCGAGGAGAAGAAAAAGAAAAGGGGCCGCCTATGACAGTGTGACCGCTCCCCAATAAATCATCGGCTTTCCACCGCTCATTATCTCCCAGACTGTCCTTTGTTTTACTTTTTTCTTTGCCGCCACCTCCCTCAGCCCCTGTCATCCTTCGGAATTAAGCACGTGGATGTTGCTCGCTCTGAGCCTCACTGTAGGGTGATTTCTGCTATTGTTCAAAGCCACAGTATTACTTTTCAATGTGCATGTATAAGCAAAAGCTGTTAAAATTGTTTCCTTATGTTTGAATCATTACTGTCACATTTTACTATTTGATTTCAGTTTTGATTTTGCCTCCTCTTTTTTTTTTTTTTTTTCGCCGCTTCTCAGCATAACCTATCGGCACCAGCTACAATGGAACGACAACGTTCCACCAGTTTGGAAAATATTGCATATCGAGAAATAAATTTTTCCCATGGAACTTGGCCTTTCTTTGTTCTGTCTTTGTTTTTCCAGCAAGCTTCAAAAACACAAGATTCTTTTCTCATCTTGCTGACCACTTTATAGTGGAGGCAGGAACTAACCCGCCCACTCTCGCAGTGCTTCCCGCTCGACCGGCACCCCCCCCTCCCCAGCTCACCCTGGGGGTCAGCAAGACACAGATGGGTTTGTTCTGATACATTAGTCAGATTGAAATCACAAACCAGTTTCATAAATTCATATGCGGCGGGTGTGGTCACGCTTTTTAGAAGAGTAACTAATATCCGTATCAAGCCGCTCTGCCGTGTTGTCCTCCCAAATTACATTTCTTCATACATGATTACATCTGATTGGCTGCACTTTGCCTTTCCATTGAGTTTGTCTGGAATTACAGTTTGTTTATCTGGCTGAAGAGCAAATTCTCCGTCCTTGGTGAAATCAGAGATGGCGTGAAACATTATTAAAGCGATGGGGCATTTTCTCTGACAAACACATTAGTGTCGGTGGCTATATTACTTTTGGGGGGCTTTGATGATGTGGACGTGAGTGCAGATGAAGAAATTGATGGCCGCAGAGCAAAAGCGGACAGGAAGAAGAGCGATGACATGCCTTTGGCTCCAGTGGCCCCCAACAAACACACACACACACGCACGCACGCACGCACGCACATACACACGCACACACACACTGTTGCTTTCATGGTGCCCCAGGCCAGGTTCGTCTGCTTTCCTGGAAGAGCGATGACATGCCTTTGGCTCCAGTGGCCCCCAACAAACACACACACACACGCACGCACGCACGCACGCACGCACGCACATACACACGCACACACACACTGTTGCTTTCATGGTGCCCCAGGCCAGGTTCGTCTGCTTTCCTGGCTCAGTCCTGAGACGCCCGATAGATCCACATTACTGTGTGTTGATTAAAACCTCCCCCCCTCCCCCACACTGAGCTACTGTGAGTTGCACTGTGTGTTTGTGTGTGTGTACGTGTAAGCATGCATTTGCCTCAGGCTTCCTCTGTTGCTCTCCTCATCATCACATAAATTAGGAATTTTTACTGCAAAAGAAAACACTTTTTTTTTTCTTCATTTTGAAGAAGCAGAACACATGAGGTCATTTTTTAAATTAACTTTCTCCACATTTACTTTTCCGGTATGTTTAAACTGTACTAGAATTTGACTCTCTTAATATTTAAATAGCATTTTATCATCGAAGTATGTTAAGGGTTAACAAAGTTTCACAGTTTTAAGCCTTTCCGTATGAAAAAAAAAACATGTTCATATTTAATAACATGTTTTTTACAACCTTGTGGGTTCTCCCTTGATGTGAGCATATGCAATTCCCCAAGCAATTTTTTGTCTCTGTCATGTAACATGGAGGTTCACGCATCTTTATAGATGGAACAAGTCACCTGGGAGAGCAACAGCTGCCAGCAGTTTGAAGTGGCTTGGGAACAATTTCACGTTATTTTCTCACATCCACGTCTTTGAATACAAACTGTGATAGACACTTATTTTGCACTTGTAATGTGCTGTGATAAAAACAATGAAGCACTTTATACTACATTTCAAAGCAAATGTGCACATTTTATTGTAGAATGGTAGACTAGTATGGGTGTTGTAAATATGAATTAAATGGGATGACATAAATTTTTGAAAAGTAATGTACAGTATATAGTTAAATTATATATATATATATATATATATATATATGAGGATGAATATTTAAGAATTGTGAAGGCAGCGTTTAATCAAGACATTTTATTTTCAAAATTTGATGGAACAACAAAAACTACTTCAACTGCTTTTTCAAGCTTCTAGTAGCATTTAATTATGTATTTGCTTTGTACATATTTTTATTTTTGCTGCCGTTGTTAAGCAGTGAGTAGAAAGTGAAAAGAAAGAATCACTAGATGAGACATCAGCTGTCAAGTTATTGGTACATATTCACAGGGTTGGGAGGCTTATTTTTCAATTGTATTCCGTTACAGTTACCGGTACTTGTTACCTGTTTAAAAAAAAAAAAAAACTGTAGTTAGTAATACAATCCAAGTGTCACAATGTAGTAGTAAAGCTATGTACAATAATCTGAATACTTTTAATTACTTTTGGATTCCTTCAAAACCAAATATGCTCATGAAGCTAACATAAAAATAAACAAACGTATTTGGATACAGTGGACGCCACAATTTGCGGGGTATTGAGAAAGGGCTAACTTGCGAACAGTGAAAATCCATAGATGGATGATGGATTTTTTTTTTTATTATGGTGCTTTTGAATATGAAATCAGTGGGTGTTAAGGTGAAACTTATTTCGGTGCGGCGGACTAACAGCTTAGCTCCACCAAGGCAGGACTCTCACAGCTCAAACTTTTCTTTGGAAATGTTATTTGAGATCAATTGGTTAAACAGTGAATAGCGGTCAGTACTTCTTCCTTTCCTCTGCATGTGGGAGGACACTTCATGGCTAGTTCCACCCCGACTGTTCATATTCGTGACTGGAGCCATGGCGGCCCATTGAGCTCCACGACATTTGTGACAATTTATCCACTTGTTGCACTGAGGGCTCGAACAAACAACGGCGTCACTCTGTCTGTGTGAAAAATGAAATCCTCCAAAATAATCCCATAATGGAATACAGTGAAGTTTTATTATTATTCTTATTTTTGTATTCTGAATACATAATGCCGGTGCATGTATTCCGTTACTCCCCAAGCCTGCATATACAACATAATATCTGATACTCAGGCTTGTTATTTTAAAGACCATTGCCACCTTCTCCAAAGTTTGAGACATACAACTGTCGAAAGTTTTCAAAATGAAGATTGTGGGCTAAAAAAATGGAACAACATTTTTGAAGCCGTGATGGCTTTTCAGAGGTCAGTGGTTCAAATCTCAGCCGCGGCCTTTTTGTGTGTCGTTTGCGTGTTCTACTTGTGCTTATGTGAGTTTTCACCTTTGCACTCCGGCTTCCTTCGACATTCCAAAAAAGTGCATATTCGGTGAAGACTCTAAATTGTGCCATTGTTTGGATTGTGAGTGTGAGTTCTGTCTTGTCAATATGTGCCCTCCAATTGGGTGTACTCCACCTTTTGGCCAAAGTCAGCCAGGAATTGCTCTAATTCACCCATGAGGATAGGTGCTATTGAAAAAGGAAGGGAAACAAAGGCATCTAGTCCGACTCCTGATTGATTAATTAGCTGATGAAGAAGTATGTAAGAATCCTTTTTTGTCTTCATCAGTGCCTCTGGGGCAAGTTGTTGTCTCAACTTGTGATGTGCTGCCAATGGCGCCTGTAGGGAAGCCACATATGGAAAATAAAGTTGTTAGTTGAGAGCGTAACACGATAGCAAACCAGAGGAGGCAAAGAATTTAATAACTGCTCGAAGTCCTTTTGACGGTGTTCATTGGCCCAATCTTTGCGTTTCAACTTATGTTTTACTTTGTCCTGATGTTATTTTACACAGTCGGCTTCCCGCGCAAAATCGACTTCACACGCTGATACTTCCCCTGATCGGTTACCACTGGCCGGTTCAAAGTGGTCAACTCCTCTGCTGTGGCCGCACAGCCGGAGGGAGAGGCCATCGACAGGTCTTCAGCCATTTGGTGAGCTTTCATATGGATCGTGCAGGAGGCCTGTTACTTACACCGGAATCAATGTGACATGCCATGGGAATTGTTCTTTGCCATGTAATGCACATATCAATATTTAATGAATTAATGCATCCCTTACTGTTCGTAAATAATGCACGCATGCTAATGCCTTTCATCAAATATCAATCAGATTTTAGGTCTGTTCTTCACTGTCACGGGAAATAGGAGATGACACCCTGGAGAAGCCATGAAAGGAGAGTTGACTACCGGTAGTCAAAAGGCAAACCGTCTTGCTCAACGCACAAAAGTCATTGTGCGAATGCTGAAAATGTATTTTGTGCATTAATCTACTCATTTTCACCATTGTACTTTGTTCACATTTACCCATCTATTTCAACTATTTCAGCTTTAAAATAACCACCTCTCTTTGTCAGGTTCAGAAATAAACCAAATAATATTTTGGATCTGAGAGATGTAGGTTCTGACAAAATGCAAAAACTGACAAAGTACAAACAGAAATCGCTGGACAAAACGAGCCGTAAACTAAAAGCAGTTGCAAAAGGCAAGGTAGAAGTTAGCGAAACCGAGAGACCTTTGCAACTGCTTCCAAGTAGTGGGCGTGGGCCACTCTACCACTGCCGGAGTCTCGCTTGGATCTGCTCTGAGCTATCTTTTCTCTATGATAAATGCTAAAAATTGAACAGACTCAGAGTGGAATTCGCCCTTGTCCGCCTTTACATATAAACGATTTTCGAGGAGACATTGCAGAACCTTCCCAACATGGAAGTGATGTTCCTGAATGTTTCTTGAAAATATCAAAATGTCATCAAGATAGACAAAACAAAACACATTGAGCATATCCCTTAAAAAAAAAAAAAAAAAAAAAAAAAAGGTACTTTTTACATATCTAAACTTGAAAACGGGTCAATTTGGACCCGAACACAAAACAAGGGTTAAGTTCTTCCGTGGGACAACCACACGTGGATCAATAAAACGTAAACAGTCCACAAGGGCCATAATCTTTGGTCTGGTCAATGGCACTTCTCCTGATAATTCCAGTCTTTGTCCGTTGGAAGCATGGTTAGCAACTTGACAAGGAGGTGAAACATTCCAGTTGGTCACATGATTTACTTGAATTCTGTCCATTGTTGTCCGTTTCCCGATAACCCAACTGAGTGGACTTAGTTCGCGAGGCTTTCGTCGGGCCGGTGGACACTAAATGACCCTGAGGACCGCAGTAGAAGCATACACCGGTTTGGCAGCGTCATCTCCTCTCCTCCAGGTTTAGATGAACTCCGCCCAGCTGCATGGGTTCGTCAAGGGATTTAATGGGTCGCACACCTGGTTGAAAATGGAGATTGGGGGTCTCAGTCACCACACGAGACTAGATACGACTCAGCACATTCCCCAAATTCCCAAATGTTCACAATAAATATCACAAATAATATGGAGAGATAGAGATAACAGCGTGCCCTATGATGGACTGGTGACCAGTTCAGGATAAAGTCTGCCTTCCGCCCGATGTCAGTTGGGATAGCTTCCAGCAAGTATAAGCAATGTTGAAAATGGACGGGTGGATGGATGGATATACCGAGAGATAACGCACTACTTCAAGCTATTCCAAATTCAAATCTTGCATCAACAATGTAATTAAATCCACAGCATTTCAACATCAAGACACATTTTGTCCAGAGACAGCATTCCCTAGTTACTGTAGTATGGCCTCCGGTACCAAAATGCAAATCGTCTTATCTGACAGTGGTGTCAAATCCAGGCGCAGAAAGGAAACCTGCCACGGTTTGTACTTCGAATCAAGAGATTGTTTACCTGCCCGTTGAGTAGAAGCATCTAACGATCCATTTTCTAATCCTCTTACCATCACGAGGGGCGCGGGCGTGTTGGAGCCTATCCCCGCTGTTTTCGGTCAGTAGACGGGGGACACCCTGAACTGGTTGCCAGCCAATCGCACACATAGACAAACAACCGTTCAAGATCACAATTACACCTAAAGACATTTTAGAGGTTTCAGTTAACCTACAGATGGATGTTTTGGGAATGTGGGAGGAAACCGGAGTATCCACACAGGCACGGGGAGAACATGCAAACTCCACACAGGAAGGCCGGAGCCCTGAATCCCATGACCTCTGCACTGTGAGGCGTACGTGCTAACCACATTTCCTACCTCATTAATATGATCCGTGTCCTAGAGGACGATAATCAATTTTTTATAAAAACATATGATTGAAAGTAATTTGAGCAAATTTGTTATTTCAGGGATGTATTTACTGTAGAACTGATGGTCCCTCGCATTATTCAGTACTTTACCTCAAAATAGGTCTTAGTTTCAAAAAGGTTGGTGACCCCTGCTCTGGTTATTGTTTTGTGATTCAAACTCCAGTAAAATTAAGGGAACTACATTTGATAAGGGAACTACATTTGAAAATGGTCATCTTGGATTAAAACCTAAAAACACGTGCTTTTTAGGTTTTATTACATGCGTGCGCGCACACACACACACACACACACACACACACACACACACACACACACACACACACACACACACACACACACATATAAATGTCAGCCATCAGTTGATGTCACTGTTATGACCGCAACGTGATGAATTGGGGTTCTAATGCACGGGCTCTGTTCTCAGAGCCATCAATCATACATAGAGTGACAGAACTTTGAGAGACCTACACACCCAAACAGACACTCACACACACACACGCACACTCACAAAGTTGCATTACAGGTGTGGATACCACGGATGGAAGTGGGAATGCGCACCACCCCTTTCAAAAGGAACAGCTTGCTCTCAGACCTCCTCCATCTCACATCCCGTTTCCATCCACGTCCCCTCCCCATCCCCCGGTCCACATATCTTTCACCCTGCACCACCTCCAACATCACCACCTCTCTTCTCCTCCCTCTCCTACTCGCAATTAGGCCCTGCCTGGAATCATAGACATTATCTCCGCTGGCCATTTATGACTCCAAAATGCATTTGCTGAAATTTCCAATTACAGTATTCTGCCTTGAAGCTTTGCTTCCTTGTGACTTTCTCATTTCTCCCTTTCACTCCAACTGCTCTTCATGTTTGACACCAGCAAAGAGTCACCTTGCCAATACAGTTATACATGAAGGTGTGGGAATTTTCCGTTTTCGCATTGTTGTTGGGAAGCTGATAAATGGCAGCTAGGTGAACGATATCAGGTCCATATTTATGATGAAAATGTTGAGGCTTTTTTTTTTTTTACAATTGCTCTATCCTCCAGTCGACAAACTTAGGAAGACTTGGTAAACTTTAGCAGAATGTAGTTGTGTGATCTTTTTTTATTTTTCAAATAAAAAAAAGCCTTGTGAAAAACACAGCCAAGAAAAATAATTCATGATTCACTGTAAAAAGGAAGAAGCAAAATATTATTCAAGCAGCTGCTGGCAACGCATGAATCATTTGTTCCATGGCAGAGTATCTGTATTTATTTATTTTTTATTGCTGTATGGTGTCCGTAGTCCAGTGATCCAATCTCCTTCTTCTCTCCCCTTCATAGGGATCCCGGGCTTGGGACCAACATAGCGAAGTTGCACGAGTCACCCCGCGGAACATAAATAGGCCACAGCTTTTTCTCTACAGTTGCAACGTTCATCACGACGTTACATTTCCCCTGCAATCTAAAACTAATGAGCTTTGTATTAATAGTAGAAGGTTGACACCGTGTGTTTGGATTATAGAGAATTGTGCTCCGGGGTGGCCCAAGAGCTGAATGGGTTATTGTATCAATTCCTGGAAATCCAAGCCAACACACAAACATCGCTGACCACCCATCTGCAAAATAACTGACCTAAATACTGGCTAACATCTGCGGAGGCAGAAGTGGCGGATGCGGAGGGACACTGAATTTGTGAATGTAAGCGTGCATGCTTGGCTGTTTGGCGGTGACGGCAACGGAATAATAACATATTGTGGATGCTAAAAGAGCTTTGAAATGTTTGAGGCTTTCCGTCGAGCTGAACAACAAAAGAAGTTGAAGCTGAGAAGCGCAGTCAGAGGCACCGGTAAGGACACTTGTCAGGTTGCATTAGACGACGCCTCACTTGGGTGACTGAACTAAACACGGGACCCCAGGGCTGCCCTAGTTTAAAGGGTGCACTAGAAGATTGGCTGTGTGTGTGTTATTTGCCCAGAGAACAGCAGAGCCATTTGTCCGTTGGGAATCCAATTTTTTGCACATTTTTGCAACAGTCAAAATAGCTTGGGGGGTGGGGGCGTGGGCGTTGTTACCAAGGCGACTACATTTCCCACATGCAAGATGCTGACATCGGGCGAACTTGGGGCTGGGTGGGTCAGGGTGCTCGGGTGGGTTAAGTGAATATTCATGAAGGGCAGGGACTCATTTCAGTCCAATGATCACACACACTTACATGCACGCACGCACAACACACACACACACACACACACACACACACACACACACAAAAGGAGCACACAAGCAGTACAAGGACTTTCTCCATTCCAGCAGGCACATATTCATCTCACGCCTCACTGCATTCATTCATATCAAAAGTGTGCGCTCCTAACATACAACAGCTGGACACACACGCAAAGACACACACGCACGCACGCACGCACGCACGCACGCACACACACACACACACACACACACACACACACACACACACACACGCACGCACACACACGCACCATCTAACTTAACTCCCCTCGTAACGATTACGTCTGATAATCATGTGAATAACAACACGGTGACAGTTGTTTCTGCATCCATGAGCTCAATTAGTGCCTCTCGTGTTTCATTATGAAATAAAATTGTCTCCGGGCTAAATCTGCCATATGCAAAAGAAGCAATGGCAAGAAGCGGTTCCACTTTGAGCAGATGGCTCCGAGATGCACTGACAGCTGGACAGTGTTCATGCCGACATTGTAATACACTATAATTATTAAGCAGAGCCATCGTAGGAATTTTCCTCCTTTGCATTATACTGTACTGGTACCGTGAATTGGTTGTAAAGTGGGTGGAGCGGATTGTGTGATGAGAAGATGAAGTTGAGGGCAGCCAGTCAGTCTGGACGTTTGGCACGGAGACAGCAGATTCCATTTCCATGCCAATCTGCCTTGCCTCTCGCGGAATCGGACTTGACCTTCACAGGCTGACGACTCTGGAGGCCTGGGCCCGAGCTTTTTACCTCAAACCTGATATGTTGCAGCAGCAGCACACAAGCATGCACAATGGGAAAAACATTTGCGCATTCTGCAAGATAGAATGCATGCGCGCTCAAAAAAGTCCCTTATAATTTCGTGTAAAGGAGTGATACAAAGGATTGAAGAGACCAGATTGTCTTTAGAGAGCCAACCCTCGGCGCAGATGGCTCTGTTTTTCAT
The DNA here is from genome assembly GCF_001891065.2 of Hippocampus comes. Taxonomy (NCBI): domain Eukaryota; kingdom Metazoa; phylum Chordata; class Actinopteri; order Syngnathiformes; family Syngnathidae; genus Hippocampus; species Hippocampus comes. The sequence continues at coordinate 5,999,162 of NW_017805744.1, forward strand.
CTTGGCTCTCACGAGATCTCATTTTCCGAGCTCTGTTCCGCAATTTCACTGTTTTTCACCATTTGAGTTTGTTTCTATAAAACACCAGCGCGATCCAGTTTTACAAAACAAATAACAACCAAAAGTAATTACTCTCCAAGGCTGTTTTTTTGGTCTTATTCTCTCGGTTTATTTCAAAGCTCCCCCTTGCCCATCTTTACGTAGGACAGAGCTTCAGCCACTCAAGATTTGGGTATACCCAGCCCCCGACCCGTCAATTCCACCCTCAGTGTGTTTGAAGGTAGACTGAAATAGACCTTCACAAGTCTTCAAATGAAAGTGACTCTGGGCCTTCTGGTTAATTGACCACCTTTAATGAGTGTCAAACTGTGCCGGCCATTAGATCGGGGGTTGCTCGGGGTCAACTCTGAGGTGAGTCAAAAAAAAAAAAGAAAGCAAAGATGAAAAAAATGAAGGCTGTAAAAATAGCCCCAAATAATTTGTGTTGTCATGAGCTCTGCCATGCTGTATTTTGTGCTTGCGTGCCTGCAGTGTGACGGATGCTGTGGCGAGATTTGTTCATGCGCGCTGCCTCGGGGCAGCACCTGTCCCGCTAAGTATCCCTGACACAACGGTCGGGGGTATTCTTTCATATCTACCACATCCAGATTTGCCCTACTTCACCATTTCGCCAGCTTCATTAGTTTTTCCTCCTCTGCAGCAGCTGGCCGCTTCTCGACAAAATAAATCTAATAAACAAGTCAGGGGAAATAGAAAAAGCTCCAGTAGTTTGCAGGACCCTGCTGGGCCTTCTGTCATTTTCCATCTCCCCCTCAGTCCCCTGATTTTAAAACCAGAGGCGGTAAATGACCGGCATCATTGAGTCTGTCATCGCTGATGAGATTTTTACTTTCTGATGATCGCGGCTCGCTCCTGAGAGGCGCGCATTTACGGCCTCATTTCGAAAGCATATTGCAAACAAACACGATGTCCTTGTCCCTGGATTTGGTGTTCCGTACAAAAGCTCCTCAAGGGTACGTGCACACTCGCTCATACGTATGCCGGCACGTGCGCACACCTAAAGCCGCTGTGTTATTGGATTGAAATGGAGCCCACCGTTCATTTCCTTGGAGTATTGATTTAATCAACAGCGTATCATGTTGGGGCCCGTATCATTTGATGAAACACATACTGAAGGCGGCCAAAAGAAGCGATCCATCACCATTTGGTCAGACAGGCCTATGTAGTCTAAACACGGAACCATTACGCATGGTTTAACATGGACACTTTGACCTCTGGGAGGTGACAAGGTCAATGATATCATTAGACAGGAGTCAGTCTGTGCGCTGGAGTGAGACTAATTGCTATCAGACCTCAATCACAGCTAATAACTTCTTCGATTTGCTTCAATACTCATACTATCCAACTTTGACGATCCAGGCAGATTTGTTGTCACTTCCGAGGCAACACTTGGGAAGCTGGCATGCATTTTGGTGCTCTACGGTAGCTTGGCGGATCCCTTTATCCTAAGGCCCTGTTATGCTATTCAAAGGTGGCTAAGCTTACAAAATAGCTCCAGGGTGATTTCCCACACACAGATAAAGCCCACACTTGAAAATCACTTTCAAAGCAGGCGCTCCTCTCCAGATGCTTTGAAGCCCAGAAGAAGAGCTCGGAAAAAAAAAAAAAAAGCGGCACATGGGATCCAGACATCTCTTGGGTTGGACAGAAATATTAAGACTTAGTTATCCCTCTTTGGCTTCTGATTCCGTGCTTCCATCTCTAAACTCAGTCAAATGACACCAACCTTGATTCAACCTAGAGGCGCCACACACACACACACACACACACACACACACACACACACACACACACACACACACACACACTCAGCCATTGGCCATCACGGCTTTGTCAGCGACCTCACTGGACCATGAACACAGACAGAGCGCTTCGGAATGTCAGCAGGGTCAGTATTGACTCGGGGCTCAAATGGACGTAGATGAACGCATGCAAGCATACTCACGCACGCACACACACAAGAGCAGAGGAAACTTGATCCGATGACACGAGAGCCGCCCCAGTGTGCGGCTAACCGCCTTATCTCGCTCTGGCCGCGCTCGTCTTTCCTCTCGACATTCTTTTAGGTATTTGGCCGAGACCTTTTCTTTTTCTGTGCCCTTTTCAAAGACCTTCTTTATAAAGGGAGTCTTCCAACCGGCGTCCTCGTTGCCCCTCTCAACTTCTTTCCCCCGTGTATCCCCGTGTCTCTGCACCAACTTGCTTCCCTGCCATCGCATCCTTCTCCCCTCACCCCCACGCTTTAATTTCCTCCCACTATCCCATCCCAGGACTAAAGAGAATTGCCACCTGCGTTGCTCCCAAGCGGATTTTGTGCGTGTCCAAAAAAAGAGCCCTTTGCTCGACCGCAGCGTGAGGTTAAACTAATGAGAACCGCGATTGGTTCTTTTGGAATGGAGCGAGAACATCTTAGTTTGAAGAGACAGGTGGAGTGTTCCCGGATACAGAGGTGGGCGGATCGCCATCAGCTTGCATCTGCGGAGGGTTGCCCAGCAGCCTCAAAATGTGCCGCAGTAATCTGTCATGGGATAACGGTGACTATCAGTAATCACACTTCAGAAAGCAATTGCACCCTGCTACCTACACATATGCTCTTTGCTGAAATGATCTGTGGATTTTTTTTTGCTTTCTATGTTCTCCTCTGTGAATACAATCAGCACAATACCTACGCAGCTTTTGGAGAGCTTTTGAACTAATCAGCTCTGACAGGTGGAACAAAACCATTTAATACAGGGCTGATTTCACATCTGAGCAGCCCGTCATTTACATAAGCCTTGACAGTCTGCTCACTGAGCTGCAACAGGCATGTGGTGCGCCCAGAGAGACCGGAAGGCTGTTCCAAATATTCTACCCCTGACCTCATCAAGGAGAAGGCTTTGCATGCTCCAGTACATGCAAAGGCTCATTAGGGTACACGTGTGCGTGTCTCAGGACATGCTCACCCTGCTTACATCAAACGCATACTGTATAAGCAGTGCTGTGTAAAGGTCTTGAGACGGTTGATTTCTTGTGGTCCTTGATAAGGCAATGAATCATAGAACGTGCCTCCCTACAAGGTAACAGAAACACATGCTTAGCCCCCCCATGATGAGAAAGACAGTAATAATAATGGACATGTTCGAATTTCAACAAATATCATCTTACGCTTATCATGGGAAAGATATGTTGCAACAATTGTAAGGCTTTTAGTTTCCAAGGATTAATTATTGATGTTGTCTTATTGCTGCTTTTGCCATGTTGCTCTGAGCAGCCTGAGTGGAAAGACGTGTACCGCTTGTGTTGCAATTTCCCATTGCAATATTTTCCATTTCTGAACTGTGGTCGTCATCATCACATTGCACTGATATCTCACATGAGTGACAGTTTTCATCTTGTGTGCCTTTGGGACATTCCAATTTTGAGGTTCGACTGTATAACGTCCCTCCAAAAGTACCATAACAGTGAGGCAATGACATACAACCATTTGGAATGTCCCAAAGTAGAAAAAACAGATGCAGTTGATGACAAAAACATTGTGAGAGCTGTCAAGGAGGCCCAAAAACTATGAGCTGATGAGTTGAAGCGTAAAATCCGGCAAGTGCCATTGAGAACTACATTTTGCCATGCCTACTGGCAGACTGCCTATCACGGGACTATTCAATCTTATATTTGTTCATTTCCTAACCCTGCAAAACTAAATAAATCTTATGAAAAAGTTGTGGAAAATCAAGCTTTTATTTCATGCCGTCTGCAAGCCAATCACGAACAAGCCATACGTAGAGCATCATTTCTAACTCATCACATACATCCTCAAACAAGTCTGCGGCCATTATTCATTCATTCATTCATTTTCCGAACCGCTTGATCCTCACTAGGGTCGCGGGGGGTGCTGGAGCCTATCCCAGCCGTCTTCGGGCAGTAGGCGGGGGACACCCTGAATTGGTTGCCAGCCAATCGCAGGGCACACAGAGACGAACAACCATCCACGCTCACATTCACACCTAGGGACAATTTAGAGTGTTCAATCAGCCTACCATGCATGTTTTTGGAATGTGGGAGGAAACCGGAGTACCCGGAGAAAACCCACGCAGGCCCGGGGAGAACATGCAAACTCCACACAGGGAGGCCGGAGCTGGATTCGAACCCGGCACCTCTGCACTGTGAAGTCGACGTGCTAACCACTGGACTACCGGGCCTCCGCGGCCATTAGTTCCCGTTAATTCGTTACGAATATGGCTTCGATTGTAATTGTTGAGTATAAAATATGATTATTGCACGAAACAGCCCCAGAGAGATGATGTGAAAATCATCAGTGATCGCTGAGATTGGTGTCCATGTTTTTTCCGAGCAAGCTTTGGCCAATGTTTGGTGCAATAAAGCCGGATCTTGAAATTAACTGACTCAGTGCTATCAATGTGACTCGTTTCCCCTTTAAAGGGCTACGATTAAGGCTTAATTTAATTTAAGGTCAAAAATTAGTTAAAGAGACTGTATTTCAGGTGCATCCATGCATCCATTATCTGAGCCGCTTATCCTCAGGAGGGTCGTGGGCGGGCTGGCGCCTATTCCAGCTGTCTTCGGGCAGCGGCTGGAATACATCCTCAACTGGTTGCAGCCAATCATGCACTCGTGCACTCGCCTGTTATTAATTTTATTCACGAAGCATAATGAGTGACATCATCTCTCTTTGCATGCCTGCTTATTTGATCCGGTTCTCTGTGTGGTGGGCAACACAAAATATACAGCACAGTGTAAGTTGAATTTCCCTTCAGGGCTTACAGTCGAAACATGTTAATAAAACAAACGGAAGCCAAAGATCTTCAACTAAATATATATTTTTTTATTTCTGTCATTCTTGATGAAGTCTATCTGTTCCAGTACATTTCCTCGTTTACAATTTATATAGAAGGAATCTACTAAAGTTTGTCCTCATGTAAATACTGTACCTGGAAAAAAATATGAACTGTTGAATCACGTCGTATTTTCATCTATACAAAAATAAAAATGAATTTGCTCAACTGCCTTGTACTTTTGAAGAGGAGCGTTTATAACAAAAGCGTCATGAAGGGAACGTCAATTTCTGCCAGGTTTTTTTCATTGGATTCGAATAAAGACATTGATAAAGAGCTAGTTGTAGCATTGCTAAAACAGCTAATTTAATGATGGCCTTTTGCACAGTACTGCCCACGCGCCAACCCACACACACACACACACACACACACACACACACACACACACACACACACACACACACACACACACACACACACACACATTTTCTAGTGTCCTGTGGTTAGCAGTGAGAGGAAGCAGCGGTGCATCTCTCTGCTGACTTAATGTCTTTTAACAGTTTGGCTCCAGGACCAGGGCTTGGCCAGAGCTGAGCTGAAGCCAAAACTGGGCCTGATCATCTGTGACGGCAAAAAAAAAAAAAAAGCCTGGAGCGGAATCTGCGAGTGTATATGTGTGTGTGTGTGTAATGTCCTTTATCTCACTCTACTTCCCTCATTTTCTCTATTTCAGTCTCTCTGTAGCCGCATGTGTGTGTGTGTGCATGAAGTGTGTGCAGATGTGTGTGGGAGAGCCTACTAGCTGGCAGAAGCCAGAGGGGACGGAAACACCAGCGGACTGAATTTCACCAGCCAAAGCCATTGATGGAGGCATTAGAGTGACAATAGAATATTTACGGCACACATTGCTGATCCACTGTAATCTGTAGCACATCAATATCGCACAATAGCACACTGCAAGCCCACGGCAGGGCGTCGTTGGGGAAATTCGCCGGTCGTTCAGCCGTGCCGCTGACACACATTTACAGGCACGTGTCGTGCAAAGTCCTAACTGGTAGTGACTTCGAGGCAAACATGGAAGGATTTGTGCAGAGCAGAGGACAAGCAAGAGTGGCGAAATAACCGCTGCTATGCTCGAGTAAGTTCCTCACCGTGGCGAGAAGAATAGATTGCTGCACCCCCCCCGTGCAGCGCCACCTCTCAGGTGGCCTTGGACCAAGCTGAGTCACCTTGTCTTTTAATTTCACAAGAGGTGCGATTTATGAGCGCTGGGGATTAGAGGTATGACTTTGTTCCTTCCTCTGTGTGTGTGAGTGTGTGCTCATGTATATTTGGAAATCATTGAAAGTTCATAGCCTCAAGGCTCAGGGTGACTCCTCCCATCAAAGGGTCATAGAAAAATCTGCATCCAATCACACCAACACGCCTTTGGGTTTGCTAACTTTCCCTTCCAAACCGCCATCCCCGGCTTTCACAGCCAGTTAGATCACAGCTCACATGTAAGACAGACCTCTTTCGTCCTGTCTCGCTTTCACAGTGCAGAGCTGCCAAAATGGTCAACATATGTTTGGAAAATGAATGTACTACAAAAAGGTCAAACAGCTACGCAGTACACAGCTTTGGGTTCGTTTGGTTAAGTATAGACCACCTCGTATTCGCCCTGATTGTGGGCTTCTTGCCGAAGCTCGGCGCTGCTTTTTAAATATTTCATATCATTCATAATTCACCAGCTCTGGAAAGTTAAGTGCACTTATATAGGTTGTAATTTGAGAGAAGAAACAAGGGGAGGCCGGCGCGGAGACAGTGATAGATTTAAGCATTGCAGATTAGAAATCTACAAATGAGAGTTACACGCATTCGAGACGAAATGGAGCCGGACATATTACGTGCGACTCTACAATCCGGTTCACCAGAGAGTTGCAGTACATTGATGCGTAATTCATTAAGCAGTTTGGCCTTTATCAAATGAAGCACATTCTTTATATTTGGCACACTATGTTAGGATCTCAGGAAAAAAAAAAAAGAGCACGCAGTCTTTCTGCAGCTGTGAGTTGAAGTACGTGCTGCAGACAGAAAGCTCGACAGACGGACATTATTGAATCCATGTGGGAAAATGTTGAGGTTAGAACTGATGAATGGAGATTCATTCTTTGAACAAAAACAAGCAAAAGACACAAAAATCTGTAAATAACAAGACACCGACTTTACAACATCCCGGGTAGACAAATGATACAGCGCGTTCGAGGCAGATTCCTTTTTGGGAATTTGGATTCCCATTTGTTGGGAGAACAACAAAAAAAAGAAAAAAAACCAACTTTTATTGAAGTGTGGTAAATAAAACATGGAGGGCATCAATCCTAGTAGGACACAGCATAGATTTACAAAATGTTTCAACATATGTTGGAATTTCTATCAATATGCATACTTTTTTGTCGTGTACACAAAGAACGATATCTGACAAACTTCAATCCGAATAGACGCTTTACATGGTGCAAGTCTGTGATTTGGTCTCCTCAATGGAGAAAAAAAAGGAGTGATCAAAATGCTGTTTTGTCATACCTTTATACTGACAATCTATTTATTATGAAAACACATAAAAAATACTTTTTTAAATGTGTTTGTTTTTGTGTTTAATTAAAATGTTTCCAAAATTTTCCAATATTAATTTTGTGAATATTTCAATTAGGTCACTTTAGGGAATAGTCAGGAGGCATCGTAGTGCTGTATTCTTTTCCCCACCTATGATCATATAAAATACAGTAAAACTTAGATCATGAGGGTTGGGAACTCGAGATGAAACATGCCCTCAGTTGATTCGTTGCTTTGTAAAATAGGTGGTGCAAGTTCAAGCAAATTTGCACCGAATTATTCATTTATAATCATGGGTGCACATAAGTGATGCACAGATGTGCATGAGCGCAGGAATTTGAAAATTGGTGCCATGTGAGAAAATGAAACAGTTGTCAAGGGCCACCTAACCTCACTTGCGTTAAATATGGATTTGTCCTTTTGTGAAGCAGTCACTTGTATTGTTTTAATAACAATTAGGACATTGAAATGAAAATAAAAAGTGATTTAAAGAAAATAATCATAATCAGTCACGTTAAAATGACACGTTTACGCAAACTAACATTACACCACATAGAATAAACAAAAATTGTCTGCAATTTTTTTCGACAGTTTTGAAGTGCGCTGAGATTGCACAGGCCCTGAACTCATAGTCAGGACATCAGAATCACGACTTCGGCAAATTCACCTCTTCTTACCATCTTGCAGCAAATAAGAATGCTGCTGACACGAGGACCACACTTGGTGTTAGTGTCAATTGTTTTCAATTTTTGGCGTGGATAAAACAGCTGCTAGCATGGCCAAAAAAGTCGCTCAATACAGCGACAAAATCACTAAGTTGGCAACACTGAAGACAGGTTGTCGCTCTTGTTGGCTTACAGCTCACACTTGACATTTTATTCTGACTTCATAATGGCTGCGAGGGCCGCTCAGAGACTACGGACGGCATCTACCCTGCCCAGTTGTGCTGTCTTTGTTGTGCAGTCTTTACGTTCATCCGTGAGATTGGCGGGGAGGAGAGAAAATGCGCGGCGAACAACCTGTGGCGCTCGTTTGAGAACCACGCAAAATCTGTTGCGCCCCCTGTTTCAAATGATGATTTACTACTACAGCATATTGATCTTAAATTAGGAAAAAAAAGACACCCCGACGAATAATGCACCTCCTTTTGAGTAAAACAGACAGAGAGGGGAGAATCGGTGAGGCTCGCCTTCGATGATGCTTGACTGCATTGGGACTGAAACAAAGTGAGGAAGAATACCGATCCAGTGAAATGTTGGAGACATAAGTGGAGTGGGCACTGTGGCACAGTGGAGGCGTGGATATTGACCAACAACGTATGACACATGAAAGAGTCCAGCCTGCTGTCTGCTGTCCTTCATTAAAACCTGTCCGGGATGCAGATGGCTCTACTTACCTTTAATGGAGCTGATAATTAGCTCCGCCATTCGACATTCTCCTGATGTAAACACACTGCCACTCACACACACACACACACACACACACACACACACACACACACACACACACACACACACACACACACACACCACATATTTCTTTTTTGTACATGGAAGGGAATCATTATCAGGGATAATTTGAACACAATTTTGAGGCTCACCTATTACCTCTGTTTTGGTTCCTCCTGGTCATTAGTAGAGCTGTCAGGAAGATTGAATATTACACATTTAGAGGGGGGGGGTCCCTGACTCCAGGTGTCAGGAAAGGTTAGGTAGAGCAAACGCAATGACAGACGATCACACATTGCAGCCACCGCCTGTCCCCTCAAGTGCAAGCACATTCACGTTCCTGGTTGAGAAATGAGTTTGGTTAGTCATTTTGCAAGTTTGTCTATTTATCGACAGGGGTTTTATGGTTCCGGTTGAGATAATTCGCAGTTCGGTGAGGTAAAGGGGGCAGTTCGGCACGTCTTGCAGGTTCTTTTTTCCCACCGTGTGGAGGAGTCATCAGTGTTTCAGGAGCCGCCCTGAGAATGTCAATAACAGGACCAATTATGAATTTGAGAGCCTACCATTGTCTGTGCAAGACTTCCTCTTTACAGGATTAATTATGCGACTGCCTTTTACCTGCTGATTTTATTAAAGCTTTCATGTCCCAACTTTCTATCTGTTCCTTTGGTATTAATATGCAGATCAAAAAGAAAGTGATTTTCTATGGCAAACAGCGAGGTCACGCTTCAAATTAGCATATTACTAATCTACATAAAATCGCTCCAAAGACTCACTGCAGTCTCGTTAGAGTCCACTTGGCAGTGACAAGGTTGAGTGGGCTTGTTGTTATAAATGTAACACTATTAATTTTACAACGCTACATTTCATCTTTATGACTCCCTATATTTTGCCTAAAAGGTGATGTGCTCGCAGATTTGGATTTACAACTCTCATCGGATATCACTCTTTTTCTTTTCTTTTTTTTTTTTAATATCTGCCATTCAAGTCGCCCATTAAGATGAAATTGAAAGGCACAGAGAGACATCTCTGCCAATGTCGGAGGGCTCAAAGAGACAAAGTGATGGAAAGGAAAAGGCCAGACCAATGAATAATCTGCTTGACTGTTGTTGATATTTACAAGCGGAGCGCGGAAGGCATTGTCTCGATAGATCATCTTTGGTCCCCGCCGCGCCTGCTGCTAGGGTTGTTTTGTATTCTCCGAGCACATTGAGGGTACAGCAGAAAAAAAAAATTAAATCGTGAAATCATTACGGAGAAAGGTCAGAACATAAATATTTCATAATCTGATATTTTCAAGATAAGATTGAGTTTATGCTTGGTGATGTTAAGGGCGTGTGAATAGAAATATATCACGCTACCGTGTTTTTATCACCGTCGGGAGCCGTCACGCTGACGAATGTTCTACATCAATTTATACAAATGTTTGGCTCCTGATGGCTGTACAACACTCGAGTCCAGCTGCCTTGAATTTATTAAGAACTTTTTAACACGTCAAGCAGATCAATGGGACCCCTGTATAACTTGGCGTAAAACGGTCCGCTGACCCAAGCGTCCGCAGCGTGTCCCGCGCTGCTTGTGCACTCCGGTTCTCCCACACCCTTGCCTCTCTTAATGATCAGGATTAGAGAGGATGGGGCCTCTACTGTAGGAGGAAGCAGCTGCTTCCATGCTCATTATAACCTCACAACTCCAGAGAGGAGGAACAGCTGGAGTACACGTTTTGGAATGAGAGAGCTGAATTTGACGAAGTTTTCATGTGGGAATAAACATTCCGCTGTGAGCTCCGGCAGATGACAGGCGGAATTTGGGCAAACTGATTTATGCTTAGAATCATTTCTTTGATTTGACTTTTGAAACCCCTGCAAGCACAAAAGCATGTGGGAATGAAGTACAGTTCCGGCACCTTATGTCATTGTCTATGAACCAGGAAAAAAAACAAAAATTACCCACTTCTACATGGGTAATGTTTTTGTTTGCACAAACAAAAATATGACACTTTTTTTAACTTTAGTGAGAGAAAACCTTTTTTCTTTTAAGATGCAATGGAACTGCTGAGAACAGCAGCACCAAAATTTCAAAAATGGTGTAGTCAATGGGGCAAGTCACAATATCCGCACTGGCTAACCCACGCACCTGCACCTCTTCCGACAGTGCAGTACAGATCTATTTTTAACTTTCAGCAACCCTGCACCACAGTTGTGGGACTTCTGTCATTCGACTTGAACTTCAGTTGACTCGAGTCGCTGATTTTATGACTTGGAACTTGCTTCGCAAAAACTTATGAAAGGCTCAACTTGACTTTGACTTGGAATTTATGAGATTCGACTTGACATTGGCGGACGTTATTCTGTTTGCATTTGAAAAAAAAAACATTAAATAGTGTTCCTTTTGGTTTTGAATCGGTCAAGGCATATGTATTTATATAGTGGCAGGTGGGTGCTGACTCCCTTTTAATATGAATTTCAATGCGAGTAGTTGCTTCTGACTTTGTTATTTTTATTTCCCCGCTTGAAAGTATTTTATTTTTTAAATTGAGTTGTACATGTTACAGCTCACATCATCGGTGGAGAACGTTTGGTTGGTCTTGTTTTAACATCACATAAACCTGGCTGGCATTTGAACAGGGGTGTGTAGACTTTATATAGACTTTATGTAGACTTCGTTTGGCTTTTCCAAAAAAATATGCTGCTTTGTTCTTGTTCGAGCGCATGCTGCTGATTGCAGAAAGTGACACTTGCCACAGTAGCGTCGAGGAACACAAGCAGGGCAGTTCAACCTTGGTGGAGGTCTGCGCTCTTCGAGATGCTATTCTAGTTATTGCGGTTTTCATCAGATTGCTTGCCATAAATTCTGCTCAACTTTTGATTACTTGCACGCCAACCCATAATCAAGCAAATTCTGTGAAGAATGCTCGAATGATTCATGGCCAAACAACATCAGTGTGTCACCTAATAGGACACTTTAATCAAGGGTTTGTGGTGTCGCGAAATGGCAGTGACTGTGCCTCCATCGTGCCTCTCTCGGCTGCTGATGATCCCAACAAGATGAAGCGGTGAGAAAGTGGCAGTGGAGGACGGCGATGCACTGATAAAGCTGCCAAGCCTGAGTTCTAAACTGCAGAATTTCTCTAATGACTTTGTTCGTCCTTTGAATTCTAAATGTATTTACTGGCTTAATGAAAAGTCGGGTGTGTGAAAGTGACAGGCCAATTTCGGACAGAGAGCTCATCTGCGCTGTCTATGGGCTGCTGTGGCTGCAATGTCAGAGGCAGACATTAGGTTTGACCTAACCACGTTTTATATTATATTAGCCAGCGCTGTCTCGGCGGACGTTCTTTAAAGATATGTAGAAATTGAGTTTGCGCCCATTTAAATGCTTTGAAAGCTGTCTGCCTGCAGGCGGCATCGCGGGCCTCCTCACCTGCTGTGAGAATGTGAATGTCTCTGCTGCCAAGCGAGGCCAAGGCTGAGGCCAGACGGACTCTGTAAATTACCCAACACCTCGCCTTCCATAATTCTCCACTAATTGTCTGGAAGGCTCTGCATTCAGGTGTGGAATAATACTGACCGGGTGGCGTATTGAAATTCCACTGCTCTGCTCCCCCGGGGTCACATTTACAATATCCAACTCCACAAGGCTCTGAATCTTGACTTCAGACTTCTGCAGGAGGTAATGAAGGGCTGTATGCATTCAGCAGAGCTCCTCCTCCACTCTGACGAGCCGGTGGCACCTTTGGGCCCATTATCGTGGCGCTGCTATGACAGGTACAGACGCTCCACACCAAGACACCCTGAACTTTCATTACAGACAACCTTTGAGGAGGATCCAGAATCGTAACAAGGAATTTTATGCTCCTACATCCTATCAGGCACGGCGGTTCTGATTAGAAAGAAAGGAAAACAAACAGAAGTTAAAGAAATTATGCCGTAAATGACTTAAGTGGAAATGGGTGGGGGGTCGGTAACATAATGAGTGACAACAGAAAGAAGAGGAGGTTTTGCATGATAAAATGGCACTTCACAAAAGCTCCACAGCAGGCCGAAAGCAACTTCACTGGAGTCCACTCTCCTTTCTAACCCCACTATTGAATGGATGGGCACCATGTGGACATGCGTATTTCCTGTTCCACAACCCGCCCTTTAGTGACTAATGAAGTTGACACAGAGCTTTCAACCAGTTGTGACTCAGGGCCCCAATTATTTGTTGCCTTGATGGGACCGGGCAAATAGTATTTTAGGCCATCAAGCCCTGAAGGAAAAAACTAAACAAAACGAAGAAGAAGAAGCCGCTTTCCTCTGTGGGAATCCTCTGACTAGGCAGGACTTTGATTTCAGAAATGTCTGTTTCTTGCATCAAGCCTAAGACGTTTGCAGGGGCTCCTGAGGAGGAACGCTTCACACAGCTGCGGGCATGAGGGAGAGGCATGGTGAGACAGAGAAGAAGCAGCAAGGCGAAAGCTCATTATGCCTCTTGCTTACAGGCGTTGTGTGGATATTCTATTAGCCATATCTGAAGAGTAATTGTACCGTTGGGGGGGATGGCATTGTCGGGGTGCCAAGTTTTCTTTTAGTGACGAGCGAAGTGTGGTAATCTCGCACACCATCTCATTACAGTTTAAACCCCCAGCAGCTGCTCGCATTAGACTTTTACTACACTCTGCTGCTCACAGCTGTGCGTGGCGTAGACCCGGACAGGATGGCGAGAGTTGGCAACAAAGACAGACAGACAAACAGACAGACGCGGAAACAGACTCTGGGATTCCGGCGCAGCTTCTGGCTCCTTCTAAACAAAGTGGAAATATTGAGGCGCAGGGTCCTAATGACCATAACAGCCTCTCAGTGTGATAACACCGCAGTCCCTTATAGCTTCAAACTGGAAGCGAGGCCAAGGACAGTCGCGCAGATGGACCAAGTCAGACCCGCTCAGACTGGGGCTCAATCAAACCTGCTTGCCCCGTGGACATGTGACGCCCCATGCAGGGACACCTTCCAGAAGCATTTGTTTCATTCTCAGCACCGCATGGGGCAAATGTTGGCTGTCACATCTGTGTTATGCGTGTGACTTTGCATTCATAGAGACAATGAACCAATTCATGTTGAAATAAACCCTCTCACTACTTCATTAGGTACAAACGTTAAAATGCATTACCTTTGGAGGACACTGTAATGAGTTCTGCATGCCTCTACCTATCATGTGGGCGACTCTGCTTTTATTTTTGTACACGTTCAGAGTCAGCACTATCACTAATACTGAAGTCAATATTGATGAAGTGTTGTATTGCATTTTTCATAATAGATGTCTGCATGCGTTACCCTCGCTGACCCCAAAGAACACAATTACTCAAACAATCTAAATCAGGGGTCACCAACCTTTTTGAAACTATGAGCTCCTTCTTGGCTACTGATTAATGCGGAGGGCTACCAGTAATGATAGTATGCACTTTTGAAATATTTGCTCGAACTACCTTCACATGTGATCATTCATGACTAATGATATGCATTTCTGAGAAGACACTGATCACATTAGCGATATCTCACCATAATTATGAAACAGATGAATATCAATTGACGACACTTTATTATAAATATCTGCCAGTGTTCATATTTTAAAAGGATCGCTTCGACAATATTCCTGGAGAGTCATAGTGTCTAATCACTCACTGGTGAGTTATTTTCGGAATAGACCCGCGGGCTACTCATATAGTCCTTTCAAGGCTCTTGGTGCCCACGTTGGTGACCCCTGATCTAAATTACTCCAGTGCTTATTTTGTGGATGGCTACATGGTTGAGGAAGTGATATGTGTGCTCTATGAATACAGTTGAGTGGAGAGTTGAGTTATTCCCAACCAGTGTTTCCAAGGGAAAGTATCCAATCCCGCGTCATTTGTCCAAACATTTTTATTCCTCAAGAACACTTTTTTTTTTTTTGGTGTGTTCATCTATCTATGCAAGTAACGTATTGACAGGCAAAACAATTAAATGCTCTTTTTAAGATGGTAGCAGGTTCAATAGATGTGTATCCACAGAAAGCCACGGCTCTCTATGAGAGTATCAGCTTTGAGTTCAGTAAAGAGGGACTCCAGTCACATGATTTGGCTCTAGTCAGTCCCGAGTCACCAATTGAGGACTTGGGACTTCTTTGGCAAAAACGTAGGAAAGACTCAACCTTACTTTGACTTGACTTGATTGAACTACAGTACATGACTTGACATTTCATCGTTTCTCATTTGAAGATCCAAAATTTCAGTTTGGTGTGCTTTTTATTTTTGAAAGACTTTTTTTTGTGCTATGCAGATACTTTGTATTTAGTACAATGCGATTACTTTTTGGGGCTTTTTTTTCATCCTAATAAAACATATGACAATAAGCGACCATTGAACAGTTTTAATCTGATTTGTTCATAACACATTGTTCATTAAAAATGCCGTTACATAATTTTTCAAAAATTGATGAATAAACCTCCACTGGGACACTTCATACTCGCCGCCATTAATTTCAAAACAATGCAACGACAAAAGTACCGATAATGAATACGCAAATGAAAAATGAACATCGTCTAAATTAATAGTACATAAGAATGAATGAGACCAAATGAAATGTTAATTTGTCAAATGAACTATACTTGTGATATACTTGTGGTGACCTGGAGTATTCATGAAAACAAGTGCCTAGACAGTAAAGCAAATAAATCATCCTTAAATTATAAACAATTAAGATGCACTTTAAAAAGTAATAATAATAACAACATAATTTTCAGATATAATTTTAGTTTTACAAATAAAGATTGGTGTTCAAGAACAGCAGCTTCTTCACATTTGACATACAGCCGGTACTGTATGTAGTAAGATCTGCCAACATAAATGGAACGAACACATACATACACTATTGTGATTTATTAATTAAGGTGCATTCGTAAATTCAACCTGATGGGCTAACGGTACTGTGAGACTGTATGGGTTCCAACTTCGCTGTTTCCATCGACCATTCAGAGTGTATTATCTCACTATCATGAATTGTGACTGACAGAGGTTAGGTTTACATTTTGCAGCAAATTTGATCCAGATGGGCTTTGCCTTCATTTCATTGTGGATGGTTCTCACAGGATGCAGGCAAATCTTTCAACAGCACTCATAGGTATTCTTTATCAGAGAACATTTAAAATCACATTCTTGCCGATGAAATGTGGATGGAGGGTTTCTCCCAGACATCTTGGTCCAACAGTATGTCATACACGGTGTCATTATTGACGGAGAGACAGAAAATAACAGGAAAACGGCGCGGTAAAAAATTCTATGTATTCAAGTTATGTTTTGCGGGGGGTAGTGGCAATATAAGATGGCCGCCACTGGCTTCACTTTTTCCTGCAGGGAGTAAGTGGCATTGTTAGTCCATGAATACACAAGTCCGTTGTCCTCGATAGAACTTCTGGTGTGCGACGCTAGCATATAAACATAGGAATGACGAATGAGGAAGTTGGAAAAAGAGAAATGAGATGATGCCCCTCACGCTATGACTATGTTTACCTGTGTGAATATTGTGCCATGTGATGGCGTGTTTTGTGCGCATGTGAGTCACTTCACAGATGCATTGTATTGGAAATCGCATTTCTTTTTGTTTGGTGACTCCGTAAAAAGATCAGATTTAACATCCCTTTTCCGATCCGCTTTATCCTCACAAGGGTCGCGGGGGGTGCCGCAGCCTATCCTAGTCGTCTACGGGCAGTAGGTGGGGGACACCCTAAACTGGTTGCTAGCCAATCGCAGACAGACAATGTCAATGGACATTTTTGATTCTTCACTTCACCAGACAAACATGTTTTGGGGATATGGAGGAAGCCGCACCCACCAGAGAAAACTCACAGAATCAATGAGAGAACATTCTAGCCACACACAGATTCCAACCCCCAATCTCAGAACTGTGAGGTACGAACTTTAAGAATACAGTAGGGTAAAATAAAGTCAAGGAAAATGACACAACATGACACAAGCGGGCCCAAAAAGTTACAGGCACCCTCATACTGTGAATTGAATCGAGGGCTCTTTGAGTATCAGAGCTGTGTATTACAACTACAATCATGTTAATAGGTGGTGAAGGATGATTGAATTAAGTTTTTCTACATCTGGCCATGTTATTGTGTCCGTCCATATTAATTTGCCCATGCATATACTGATTGTGTGTGTGTGTGTGTGTGTGTGTGTGTGTGTGTGTGTGTGTGCGTGTGTGTGTGTGTGTGTTTGTGTGCGTGTGTGTGTGTCTCACCTTGACTTGAGTGCGAATGTAGCATGCTGGCAGAGGACACTGGGACAGCGAGCCCAGCTGGGGAGGGATGAAGCACAGCTGGGGATAATTAAAGCCAGCACTGTCTCTGTGAAGGAACTGGACAGGCAGGACAGGCTGAACCGTTCAGACGGAGCAGCTTGGATGTGCTACTCCCACCACCCCTTTGCTCCTCTCCACTGCGTTCCCAGATCACAGGAAGGCCATGAGGCCGACAGCAATTCAGCAGTCAGAATAATTCTGGAAACCAACCCAAAAGAAACAGGCAGACTTTGTTGTGGCATGCTGAAAAGAACAACACTTTCTGCTGCCCTTCAGCATGTGTGTATTGCACTGACACACAATGTACTCATGGAGGTATCTGAGAAGCAATTTGGCCAAGGGAGGTTAACCTGTAACAGACCTGGTCCATTTCAGCCAGAATTTTCCTTGGCTCCATATGAGACGTGGATGGCGGCCATATCACAGCCAGGGCTCGCCTGCATCACGCTGGGGCTGAGGTTTGTACAATTTGAGGAGTGCTGTTTCCTGTTTCTCCTCCAAAAGGCTGATTAATTTACAATGGCACTAGTCTGCTCTGACTCTCTCTCTCGCTCTCCCTCCCTCTCTGTGTGCGCACCTCACTGGTTCTGTATCATTTGAAATGAAAAGGTTGACTTTGGATGCTACTAACACTCACGGTAAAGTGAACCTTTCTCCCCACCGCCCAAATATCTTTTTAAAAAGCTCAACAGCCTGCCAACTCAAACAACTTTTGACTGGATGAATTGACCTGTCCTATAAAGCCTGCACTTGCTGGGATGATAAAACGCCACTTTCCGAGAATCATCAAACTCCATGCTGTTGCCAGATCTACTGGGGTGAATGACCTAGAACGAAAGAAATTGCAGTGTGATTACCCAGAAAAAAGGCCTTAGGGAGGTGCATGCTGCTGGATGTCTACCTGCACAGTAAACACCATTTGGACTCCCCACCATTAGTCAGGACACAGATGAACACCAAAATTTGATTACAGGAACTGCTTCAGGTCATCAATAATGGTTTTAATGGCATCTTTCATCAAGGCGGGATCAAAACGTTGCTGCATTAATGCAGTCAATGCAGCGGTCATTCCAGAGCCTTTATTAAGTTACACTTTAGTGGTCTGTAAACTTTGACTGCAGGCATTTTATTTGTCATTTCTTGACAGCTGTGTTTGAAATATGGCCTGCTTGGATCATCCAGGGATGTCCATCTTGCTGCTCACTCTAAGCTTATCTTCCCCTCTGGCTGGTAAATAATGCAGGTGTCCCATCTCTTTATCTGATATGGTGAAACCTCAAATACCCCTGGGGTTATACAACTTGGAGCTCGGCAAAAATCTAAACACTGAAGAAAGTCTCTTAACTCACATGAAATTGCCATCACCAAGCAAAAATGGAACTGAAAACGTGTACTGTACATTTAAATAAAGATCCTGCATAGCTAAAGAATGTCTTTTAAATTTGACACACCACAGAGAGGTTCACCCTGTCTCATTTCAATGGCTAAAACAATTGCCAAGTCTAGAAAAAATGATTTTAAATTCATCAAAAATCAAGCCCTTGTCTCCACTCTCCAAAACAGTGCACATATCCGCTGAATATGCTGAAACCACACCCTACTCAGCCGGTAACTGTCAATCAATTACCAGAGATGGGCATTCCGTCCCTGGGACAGAATGGTCCATCCGTCCGTACTGGACCGACGCCCATTTTGGGGATGGGAGACAAGATGTTTTTTAAAAAGAATGCATTAAGCAAGGACGGAAGTGGGTTTTCGTCTTTCCCTTTAATCGTCCCTAACCAGATTAAGTACGTGGTGTCAGGAGGGAAAATAACAAGGACAGGGTATAGCCAACCACTATTTTCTTAACAGCCTACTAACAGCACGACACTAGTTTGTACGACTCACTTAGTCGCAATAATAGAACTCCTCTCCTTCCTTTTCCATCTCAACGGTATTTTTATAGCAACACTGCCACCTTGTTTACATGCAGAGAACAAAGTGCCTACGGACCTCCATTTCACTAACGATAAATCCAGCCAGTGAAGAAAGCTGGCTGTGTTGTATGTCTCTCGGTGCCCACCCACCAAGATGCTTATGCCCCCCCCCCCAATTCAGGCACAGATTTCTAAAAGTAAGTTTTTATTATTATGATTATTATTATTTTATTTTGTTATGGAAGCTAATTTTATGTTTTGAAATACTAATGTTGAGTTGCTGATCACAAAGCCATTAAAAATATAAAGAAACAGTGATGTCATTTTTGTTTGATTGATGGCCAGTCTTATCTGCCACAGCCAATCACGGCGTTACTGAAAATAAGGTTTGGTACGCAGGTGGATATGCGATAAATACGTCAATGTTTGAATGCGAGAGTCCTGCACATCATACTCCAGTTCCCTTCTCTGCCGCAACTCACGCCGGGCAGCAAGGCTCCATACGTGCATTTCCAATACTCGTGTACGATGAGAAGAGGAAGACTACTCCGTTAGCTTTCCAGCCACCTTTATACACCACAAAGAAGAATAATACAGAAAACTCAGGCCACCGACTCCTCTGCAATGCCATTGTTAGCACCTGCCTCCCCAACAATGCCACCTCAGTAGCCTCATCTGAACTCGGCACTCTTAGAGGAATCTACCTAAGATAAACAATCTCCGATCTCACCTCCTCCATCAACAAATCCACATCGACTTCGCTTTAAATATAAGTTACAGTACACCGATATTACATACTGTGATCATGATATACTGCGCGTGGGGACATAATGTACTGCCAACCATGGCAACTGATGACGGCAATTGGGAAGATGAAGCCCAAGGAGGGAGACGGCTGGCTCTGACCCGCGCACGAGCAACAACTTATCCTTGAAGCCCTGTTGTCTATGGTTAAAGTTTGCAAAAATATCCTTAGAAAAATGTTCAATGCAATGGCGGACGTTGTCGCAAACCCCACTACATACTAATATTGAGTCTAGCAATTATATTCAAATATGTATCATGCATTTAGAAGCAAACCTGTGATTTGACGTTCCAAAGACTTAAAAAAAATGTATGGTGCGAACAGTTTGATCCTGGAATAGATTAATTCTGTTCAAATTATTTAGAATAGGAGACAAATATAAACATATATTTCAAACAAAACAGAAGTGGACCAATATCTTGTTCGACAGATCCACTTCATTTGGCTAAATCACTCCAGAGTTTTGCTGTGACTACCTTCAGTCGTGTTTCTTCAGCCATAAAATGAGCAAATAAGGCCAATGGGACACTATTATCTATGGTTAACTCAGTCATTTTTCTTACATACTACGTCAGGCGCTTGTTGTCTAGTCTATGAGTGTGCAATACATCTTAATTACTAAAATCATTACAATGCATCCCTAAGTAGCAGAGAGGATTTCTGAATAAATCCCAAGGAGCAACCTTAAACGAAAATAGGATCATTAGCCATGATCTTACTATTTGCTGCCTGCGCCCACGTGAAACCCTATTTTATCAGTTCAAAGCGTCTTTCTCACTCAAAGTACATTTCCATTACGGGCGTGGATGTTGCATTAAGCTGTCAGCATCAGCGATGCTGCTAGAAACGTGCAGTTCAAGACACCCGCACTAAAACACGTGCACAGGCCGTAATCAGTCAGGCACGCATTTACAAAATAGACCGCGGGTGCATTACTGAGCGGATTAGGAGCACGACTGATAAAGTGTGTTTGTAGAGCAGCACAATGTTTGTTCATTTAGCCTTTCCTGTTTGCTCAAGTCAATGTGGGCAACACAAAAAGCAGCAATGGCACTCATTTCATATCAGGTAACTATAGAGATTATAGTTCTGCCAATGCAGCACTGATACAAAAAAAAGCCTCAGGGACACACACACACACGGACACAGATGCACACACAAGGCAAACATTTTAATTTCAGTCCGTCTTCATGTTTGCAAATGGCTGTTGAATAGCTACCCATATTCCCCTCCTGAACTTGGTCGCGACCACCATGTCTTATGCATTGCAACGCCTCCTCTGTTATTGAGGGAGGGAGCGAGCGCCCCTCTGTCGTTGGATGGAGGATGGCTCCGAACAGCTTGTTAGAGTAACACGAAGGACCATGAAAGAGCACTAATGAGCGGAGTACTAGCCGGGAGAGCCATCCCCGGACAGGGGAGAACATAAATCTCCTGTCCTGCTCTGCACCCTGGGGACTGCACCAACACAAAAACTGTACTATAGGTGGCCTGAATGTGAAAAACGTGCGTGTGTGCGCAGGGGAGCATGCAAATGCATACCTTCTTTCTGCGGGTCTCATCCACCTCCGTTGAGAGGAGCAGGTTGCATGAATTATGATCCAACAATCGTGCCCCTCTCGTGCTCCACATGAATCCAACATTGGCTCATATATCATTACCACAGGACTTGCTCTCGGTTGCCTCTTTTATTTTGGAACCAGTTTGCAAATCAATCCAGACACACTCTGCTTTGCACAAACTACCCTGCAGGTTATGATAATTTCTTTTCAGATTCTCAGTCTGTAAACTGTAATTGAGTGCGTGGCATTGATCTGATTTAGTGCATATCACTCCCTTCCTTCCTTCCTTCCTCATTCCGGAGAGAACTCTTATCATCTGTGCTTGATTAAATATAGGGCGCTCATCTTTTTCACATGCAGTGGCACGCCGTTGGACAAATGGAGGCAGGAGATGGGGTCGATTGAGGGTTTGAAAGTACAATTGACTGTTGTGTAAAGGTTACCCCTTCCTCTTTCTGTGTTTGTGCTATAGATTTAGAGGTTTTCATGAAAATGATCGAGTGATAACAGAAGATTTTGTTCCTTTGTTTTGAAATAAAAAGGTGCAGCGTCACAACGTTCATGTCAAAATGAGTCCTGTTCGCATGGAGCCACAAAAAAAAAAAAAAAAAAAAAAAAAAAAATGCTGCTGCATATATTTGAGATGAGAATTTGAGTTATGGAAGTCATGCGTGTCCCCTAGCCACAGTAAATGTACACTTTGCTCTGTGTTTTCCACATGACATTGTCATGCATGCACATGTCCTCCATTTTCAAAAAGTTGCATTTTTCAGTATTTACACAGCACAATTCCAGTCAAGTTCCCAAATCCCCAAAACAACAAAAACACATTTACATTTTCTGTTTTCAAAAATGCGCTTGCTACCTAAAGTCGGACAAAAACAATACTTTTTAATTTTTGTTTCAAAATATTTTGCTTCAATGACCCAGTAACTGTGTTAAAGTTGGAGCGTATGCACTAAAGGGCCTGAATCTGGACAATCCGCTCGCATATGTGCCGCAGGAATGCGAAACACAGTGTGTGTGAGACAGTGTATATGAGAATTATATCGCCCCTGGGAGCTGCTACGGTCATATTTTAATAACTCGCAGTGTGTTGGATAATGTACTGCGGGCTTGTAATATCACACCACCGGAGCAAAGCCCGAAAAGACTGTTAGTTGCTCCGTGGCAGCAAAAACATATCGTGGGACTCACCAAAACATTGTTTCTAGTTCTGCAGCGCTTTGTGATGAAGCAAGCTGCCACATGATTCCAGTTCAAAAGGTACACTCGCCCGTTTTTTTTGGCTGCCTCAGCATTCACTCTCTGCTGGCTACAATGAACAGAGCCGCAGTTTTGATGGGACTTATAGGAGGTAGCGCAGCCGCTACGCAGCTTTTTGAAGAGCAAACATTCCCGCACAAATGTACTGAATATTAAAGCAGACATGTTGGCTGTGTGTGCAGTCAACAAAGAGCAACTCGGTGACTCACATCAAAAGTGAGGTGAGGGGAGTAACGTGTGGAATGATCAGCATGTAGAGACCAAGGGTGGGACGCCATTCAAGGCGTAATACCGTATTGGCCCGAATATAAGACGGTGTTTTTTGCATTGGAATAAGACTGAAAAAGTGGGTGTCGTCTTATATTCGGGGTCTAGACATTATACCCTTTCACGACGCTAGATGACGCCAGATATCATTGAAGCGAATGCTGAACTTGACTCCCCAGGCCAAAGCGAACCCCTGCCACGAAGAATAAAAATAAAAATAGCGG
Organism: Hippocampus comes; assembly: GCF_001891065.2. Taxonomy (NCBI): domain Eukaryota; kingdom Metazoa; phylum Chordata; class Actinopteri; order Syngnathiformes; family Syngnathidae; genus Hippocampus; species Hippocampus comes. The sequence continues at coordinate 6,022,392 of NW_017805744.1, forward strand.
TAGCACGAAGAAGAAAAATAAAAAATAGTGGCAAGAAAGAAAAGAGAAGAAAACAACAGAAGAGATAACAGAAAATGGAGAAACTTAGCGACAATCTGGAGAAAGGTGGGTTGAAGATCGGCCAGGTTAACCGGCAGCTGAGGAGAAGTTATGATGTAATTTACATTTCAAAAACCAGAAGCCATTCATTTACAAATGTGATTGCACTTTAGTTTACAGATTTAAATGTTCAGATATTAAGATTTGAATGAGGAAAAATAATATGCTTTTTCTCTCAAATATATTGTTATAATCATTTGTTGATGTACTGTAATTATTTTTTGTATAAAAATCAATTTGGTGTTCAAAAAGTCTTTTTTCAAACTTGAGTCTTGAAAAAGAGAGGGGCGTCTTATAATCAGGGCCGTCTTATATTCGGGCCAATACCGTAGTTGCACTTCTTTTTTTTTTTTTTTTGAACGCTTTTTTACTTCCGGTGCAATATGACATGTTGTTTGTGTAGTCAGAGTAATTTCTTTTCCTTCTGTGTCTTTTTTTTCTTTCGGATTTTAAACACAGTACACACAGAAATAAAGTACCGTATTTGAATGATGTCATGTGCTTGTGAGGATGGCAGCACTATCACTCATAAACGCTCCATCTATAAAAGCAATGAAGAGAAACATCCTTTTTAAGAAGGAGTGAAAGAACAGTACGGACACAGCATGAGTGCATCGGCGTGCATGGAAGGACTCATGCATGTTCATTTCTCAGACTGCCAGCTATCAAATAACCCAGTCGCTGCAGTGGAAGGGGAACATTGCAATTAGCCTGCTGCCGAGAGCAAAGCCCCATTCGCACGAGACTTGTTTACTCTTCAGTCACGCTATAATTACATATGTCGTCTTTTGTTTTCTATTTCCACGAAAAGTTGGGAACCTGAAGGAGGGGAGGGGGACTTGCAACGAAATACGCTTTTTTTGTTTTTCAAGCTCATTTAGGCCTCAGAGGACGTCGAAGGGCTTTGAGAAGAAGAGAGGACTGTAAACATGACGGAATGATGCAAGCATCCTTGACAAATGCTCCCGTTTAGAATATAAGCCATGTAAACATTACGCAAAATGACTCATTCTTGCTATATTCTCTCTCTATAATATCCATTTCAAAGTGTAGCTGGGAGCAAGGTGTATTTCTGATATGTCGTTCGGGGTTCCATTTTCCTTCTTTTAAAGAGAAGAACAGGCATGCACAAATGGAGAAAAAGAAAGAAAGAAAGAAAAAAAAAGCAGCGACGCGGAGGGACGGCCGTAAATGGGACAGTTTTCAGCAGCTGCATTAACAAATCTGTTTGGGTTCCGTCTCCTAAGTAAAGTTGTCAGCCCGTGTGTCCAGCCTGCTATGTTTAGAAGAGCTAAAAGAGTTGTGTTTTCTGGCAGTGACACAGGATAAATGCTAAAGCGGTGACCTTACGTCTCTCTCCTCGATGTTGCTCTACCTCCATTCTCAAAACAGACTGAGAAATCCTCCTGAGCCGAGGTCAAGAATCCATCACCGGGGTTTTGCAATAACACACATTTCCATACAGGCCCTGTGAGAAAGGGCCTGCGGGAACAGATGGGAGCCAGTGAACTTCTTTTCCAAACATCAAAATGCAACTTATACATATTACTTTCAGTCTTAATCTCCAGCGTGCTAACGAAGGTTAAAACGCTTGCACCTCTCGCAGTGTAGTTCTTCCTTACAAATGCTAATGCTGCATTGTCTGCCCACATTTCCATAACGTGAGTCATGAATGTGAATTAGAGTTGCTTGGTTGATTTCCAACTATGCTCAGAAGCAAAATCCATATTTGGCACCGGCAAAAAGAACCGCGATTTTTGTGACGGATGCCAAAACTACACACGAGAATGCACTCGCACGCAAAACGCGCACGCACAAACACATCTTCGCTGGTCCGGCGTGTTGTGAAAGAATCCCATGATTATGAATCGCTCTCGTAGACGAGCCCTTCTGATGCTTGTGGAGGCTCTCAGTCGTACAGGAAACGAATCGCTCTCGTAGACGAGCCCTTCTGATGAAAATGCATTGCTTTGTCCTTGGAAACGATGCACGGCAGTCGATATCATTCTGCAGACTCAATAATCCTCTCCGCGGAGAGGGGAAACTGACTGAAGTCGCTTCTACTGGTGAAACAATAGAAGAGGGTGCGTTATGTGTGCTGAGGGGGATCTTTTTGCACAGTCGGCGTTATTGGATTTGGACTGTAACACGGTAGAATCCAGTTGGGCTGAGAGAATATCATGTTCGAATCACAATAGACACGGCTGATTGTTATTGCAGAGCCCTTCCATTAATAATTCAATCATTTGACCCATGACACGATTTCCCGCAAAACAATCCGATCCTCTGAGGGCTAGGCAGAAATATTTGAAATCTTTAAGTGTGTGTGCATTTCTTTTGACCTTCCTTGCATGACACATATCCCATGCCTCAGGCAACAGCTACAATTACAACATTTAGGAGATGGCAGGAGAGGAAAAGAGAGGAAAGATATTCCGTATAGTCAAGACAATATCAAGCTGAATTTCCCCATACGTGTCACTCCTTGAACATGTTTTATTGTCCCCCCCGCCAAAACCGTCCCTCCCATTTTATTTTCACACCAATGCACTTCTTAGGCTCATACGGCCCTTGTTCTTGTCACTCATTCTTATTTTGTACACAATTCGCGCCTGAGTCCATCAAAGCACAGGGTGTAATTTTTGCACTCTTGATCTGTGAGATCAATTCAGTGTCAATGTTACTGCATCTGAAGAAAGGAAAACGTCAACATAGATGAACTCCTCAATTTTGAGTGACGATCCTTTTGGAATAAAACGGGCCAAGGTTCAGAAATTGAGAAATGGTTCACCCAGTACCAAGTTTGACGCGAATAAAGTGAATCAAAGCAGAATGAAGAGAGATTGGTCTTGGTTGAATGAGATCTAGGCCTCACTCGATCTTCCAAAATAATTTAGTCAATGTGAATGAAGGCTATGATTTTGAACAATCTCTTTAAGCTAATTACAAGCTCAGAGGTTCAAATTATGCTCAATGACAACGCTGCGGAATCAATCTGTGACTCTTAAAAAAAAAAAAAGCTCAGTAAGAACAGAGCATTGATCGACCCAGAAGTACACTAAAAAAAAAAAAATTAAAAAAAAGCTAAGTAAGAACAGAGCATTGATCGACCCAGAAGTACACTGAGACATTTTCCGGGCTAACTCTTTGCAATCCAGCTATATTTCCTGACAGAGATTGATATTTCTTGCAAAGACTTCAGCGGTAGCACTCAATGTTATTATAGCTGCAATGTCATTCGGCGTTTCAGCAGCTGGTTTGATTTATATTTGTTGCAAACATTTAATGCTGTTGCCAATGCAATCTGTAGCTTGTTAGCTGTAATAGGAGGGACTGTTTATGTCGCTAACACGTTAGGTCTCAAAGTTCTGCGTGTTGTGACTTATGTCCAATTTTTGACAGTCCGGTAATTATGTACTGGGCATCGAAACGATTGTAAGTGTAGATGAGTTCAAAGAGCATGCAGCACTCATGCCGTTACTCCTTGGTGGTCTCCGTTTCAGGGCCGGAACTTTTACTGGAAACGCCAAATCCTCTAACTTCAATGGCCGTGAGTGTGAGAGTGAAGAATGTTCAAACATTTTTCAAAAACTGCCTGGACAGACGTAAACCTTTATGACGGTGGCAGTATAACACTGGAACGGATTAATTCTACGTCCATGATATGTGAGAAAGTGTGTCCTGCCACTGAAGCTAGTGTGTCGAAGTCAAGATGCAGTTGGCATACCACAGGAATGGGAAGGCCTCAAAAAACACACCGTGCAATCTAAGCAGCAGTGACTGCAAGAAAAAGCACAGGACGTGCGAAGAGTGCATTAAACGGAAAAACAGTGCAAGGGGATGGAAGCACTACCCGGTAATATTATAATTTGTTGCTTTAAGGAACGTTTCTGACATTGGAAACATTACACACACACACACACACACACACACACACACACACACACACACACACACGGATGTATTGGCAAAGAGAAAAAGACATGGCCAGCTGCACGTCGACAGAAAGCAACGGCGAAAGAAAAAGCACGGGCGCCATCTATCAAGCCACACACGGGAGCCTTGGAAGGGGAAATTTGTCCTGTGATGGCTGTAAATGGGTGCTGTGGCGCTGCTGTCACATTGTGTTTGGCCGGGACACGGGAGCGACGAAGGGTGGAGTATAGGCACTGTGTACGGAAATAATGAAGTTGAAGGTGGCTGGAGCAGCATGAACGCCCACCTGAAAAGGGGAGGAAGGGAACAGGTAGAGACGGGGGGTATATTAAGTGCACAAGCATGACAGAAAAGGAGAGGGTCAGCTGAAAATGGATGCAAAGTCTGTGGAAAAACACACATGGCAAAGTACTGCTGGGTGAGTGGGGAAACACCGGAGAGAAATATTTGCACTACTTAGAACCCGCTAATGCGTCTCCAGGTATGACGGCTGATTCTTGACGGTCAGATAAAGCACAGAGCACGCATTGTCCGTTGGAGCGCTGCAGAGCTGCCTTTCCAGGCTACATTCGAAACACTTCACTGACAACAAAAACAAAGGAAAGAGAATCTGATGCGTTCTCATTGCACGTCCTGTTTTTCAAATGCTCATGAGGGTAAAAGCAGAACGTTCATTCCGTCTTTGCTTTCACCCAAAATTCAACAAGTCCTCCAATTTCCCATGCGCTGATCTTCAGTTGTTCTCGCCGAAGGTCCTCCCTCCATGGCCGTCTTATTCCCCTCGACAAAAACACCCGCCTCCACACTGCCCAGCATATCAATCTGATGAATGCAATTTCACAATCGTCACTTGATAAAACACACACAATGCTGTTAAAAAAAAAAAAAAGACGCATTGCTTCTCAGACAGAGCCAAATGTATGGATTTACAATTGCACTCTCAATTTCCCAACCATGTTTTAATGCATCATAAACACTTTGGTGTTTTTGGTCTCTGGTCCAATAAAAACAGGGAACGCGGGGGTGTAATATCTGGAGCTGGGGGAAATTAAAGCTGAAGTTCCTCTCCTCCTCAGTGTACTAGTTCTGTGCGCGCGCGCGCGCGCGCGCACACACACACACACACACACACACACACACACACACACACACACTTAATCAGCCAGAGAAAAATCTAAGACTACATCTACACCCAGTGGAAGGAACCCGATACAACCACATCTCCCCCCTTCCTACATTCTTCCCTTTCCCCTTAATCATCCACACACAGATGCTGATAAATTACAAGCAAGGTTCAGGCAACATATGATTAACTGGAGTTAATGAAGACTAAGAGAGATCCCGAACAAGGAAACCATAGAACTCTTTGACATAAAGCTGGCATTCGAAAAGCAGTCGACATTCTTGTCTCTCCTTTTTTGCTTCTGCTGCTATTTCCAAAAGTCCTTTCAGTGTGCGGTGACAAACATAACCCTTCTGACTGGTGGAAAAATAAATCATACTTTCAAGCGAAGACAAATGCCTTATCCGCTGGGAGTAGTCCCAGGCTGCAGGCACATAATGGCCTCTCTTCCTCTCCTCTCGCTTTCACTTTTTCTCTCAAGGCAGGGACTTTCCCCGGACTGGCCCGGAACGTCCAGCCATACAACCTAAAGCACACAGTCGGTTCACTACGCAGCAGCGGGGAAGTGGATAGCTTGCTTCGGAGGCTTACTTCGGAGAGGGTGGCGGAAAGCCCAAAGGGCAAAACTACTGTTCCGCTCCAGGTAAACGCGACGAAACCCATCCGTCACATCTTTCCATATCAGAACATATTTATGTTCAACACACGTGACGCGAGATCATTATTCATGCCTGATCCTTGTGACCAAGTCATAAAAGTCAAGGATTTCCTAACGCGGCTTTGGCCCCGCTCCGCAGGTTTGGCTCTGAGCGGGCCGGGCCAGCTGCAGGGGCCTGTGTACTCTCCTCTCAGTGCTATCAGGTTGCCACTCCTCCTCCTCCACCCCCATTACATAGGCCTCTTTATGCTGCGCTAAAAGCTGCTCATGTTCAAGCACTCCTGGGAAAAAGCTTCTTAAAACACATCAGGATGAGAGGCCCTGTCTGGTAAAATATTAATAGGAACTTAATTGGTTGTTAATGGACTGCTACTTGAGTAGGACTCACCTTCCATTAGAGAGGCCAACAAAACGAGCCGTTCGACAGTTTCGTCTTACCAACTTCACATTGCAATTGTTGTCCGTTCATCGCAGCAGCTTGCTGTTAAATATAATCATTCGTTTCCTCCAAGTTCCTGCAAGATGTGTTGAACCACACAGTAGATGAGTTGAATATTCTGTTACCTCTGCATGATAGCCGGATCCAAACCCTGAACTGCACTATTTTCATACTTTTCAGTCATTTTCTCAGAAAACTCATTCCTTCTGTTAATTTTCCAACATAAGGAAGTAGTTTGAACTTTTGTTTGCGGCTATTGTGTTTGTGCTCTCTGCGGTTGACGTTAGCCAACAGGAAAAAATTCTCTTCTGCGAGAGTAGGCATGTAATATTGATGCAGAGCAGACTCTCCAGAACACTCAAATGTAATGGAATCTAAACTGAGTTCAAATGTGGACATCAACACATACATTTTTGATTAGTGCAAACCGACAAGACGCCATTGCTTTGAGAGAAAGCCACAGGGGCAAGAGTAGCAAGGAATACATTCACAAACAAGCAATGTCCATCACATGACTTTCCAATCAATGCAAGCAATCGTGGAGAAGTTGTACAAGAAACTCACTTACATTGGCGGCTACTTGAGAGGAAATCATTTTGTACTCTTGTCTTATTTTTTTTTGGGGGGGGGCAGGGATATGACTTACATTTGCAACATTTTGGATAGATTTCTACTAGCTATGTTTTCTATTTGCTGTCTGTCTCAGGGCCACTGTTCATGAGTCGTGTGGCTGTGGCAATACAACGGAGCTTTCTGAAAACGTTCAGTGAATCCGTGTCCAGTTGCATTTCAAAGCAAATGTCAAAGGCTCCCACAGATGGCGACCAAACAGACATAAAAGCCTTTCGGCTTAGGCACTTCCAGGGATATGACTTACATTTGCAACATTTTGGATAGATTTCTACTAGCTATGTTTTCTATTTGCTGTCACCCTACAACGTCATTGACACTTGTCGTGTGGCTGTGGCAATACAACGGAGCTTTCTGAAAACGTTCAGTGAATCCGTGTCCAGTTGCATTTCAAAGCAAATGTCAAAGGCTCCCACAGATGGCGACCAAACAGACATAAAAGCCTTTCGGCTTAGGCACTTCCAGCAGCCGCCACTAGATGGAAGTAAAATTGCAGACAAACAGAAAATGAACCATTCTCACTAAGACACCTGGCCTCCATGGATTTCGACACACAGTACAATGCAAAGGTCACTATAAGATTCGTTGTTAAAGCAATGCTTAAACCATAATATTATCTCATCTCATTATTACTTATCTATTCGAACACAGCCAGCTAATGGGGAATAAAATGAAAGGATTGGGTGGACTCTACTGACTTCCTGTGGCACTACACATATTTGTCACATACAAAGTTGTGCAGCATAAAGTGAAATGTGTCTCAGGGCCACTGTTCATGACAAAATACTCCCAATTCGGTCAACAATGTCAAGTGGTAACAAAGTGTCTCTAAGATGCTAAGTGGAATGAAACTCGAGTCCATTCAAATGAGTGTCATATGTTATCTGCTTGACAAATATGCCTATTCTCGAAAATGTAACATGTAAATGAGATAATATGAAAATCCAAGTGTCTTTGAAGGAGTTTGACTGCACTGGAGTGTTTGTGTGAAAAGTTAATGTCTGCTTTATCAATATCCGTGGAATTGTCACACCATTTCCCAATCTGGAAGACACGGCCTCACCAACGTCTGTGAGCACTATATTGAGTTGCAAAAAAAACAACAAAACTTGAGGGTTGTCTCATTTGGCCATGGAGACCGACAGGAAATGGACTTGAATGTTATCATGTTAATTGTTTAGTGTCTGTATTCGACTTCCTGTTTTGCTCCCATGTAATTTTGAAGGAGGCCCAAAGAGTATGCAAGACAATTCAACATCTGACCAGCCGCCAGCTGATTAAATTTTGTCTATGATGAAACGTTTGGCAAACCAGTCAGATGTCAGAGTGTCAAAATGAAGGCAACGTTCACGCGCAGAGATGCGATACTATCCATACCAGACGTAAGGATGTTGTCAAATATGTAACATCTTGTGTTGGCACTTCCTCCTGCATGAAACACGATCGAACTGAAGACCAGAATGAAATGTCAGGAAAATTGGTAACATCTTCATGATAACAAGGCATTTCTTTTAACTACTAATGTTATTACTGTGAGTTTTGATAATGATGTGAATGCATTTAGAATTGAGAAGGGTTTGCTCATTGTTATTGGTGTGTCTCAACTGATTTTACTTTTGGCTTGATGGGCAGTTTTAATGTGAACATGGGGAAAGAAAATACATTGCTGTTTAGTTTGAGCTGTCTGAAATTGATTTAATAAAAGAAACGCGGTTTGAAATTGAAATTTTGTAATGTGTTTCATTTAAGGTAGTGAGGCAGGAGGTCTTTTTCCCCCCACACTCGTTAGTGTGAATCTGAACCCTCAATAATGTCATTATTACTGCACTGTAAACACTTCACTTTGTTGCTGTAACACACTATTGGGTGTTGAACATTTAACATTTAAATTTTATTTTAGTTTGGATGCATAGGGCCACTTTGCCGGTGTTAAAATTAACATCCTATGGTGTTGAATTAACAGCAGCAGATTTGCAGTGTCATAGTAGCCGCAGACTTTTGCAAAGTATTGCATGTTGTCATACTGTACTTGTGCACAACTTGTAGATCTCTGTGCCACCCAACATGTACACTCTTGGTATCCTGTTTTTATTACATGTCACAGAAGAATGGATTCTTGACTGGACTATTATGTCTCAGCACCTACCGCACAATCTGAAGCTACAATGAATACATGATGATTCACAACAAAGCACTTGCAAAGAGCAGTTTAAAAAAAGCACACTTGTAGAAAAATCCCAACAGTGGAAAAGTTGAATTGCATTAAAAAAAAAAAAAAAAAAAAAAAAAAAAAAGCAAATTGTAAAGTATACACAGCCAACTAGTCAGTGTGGGCCGCTTTTGTTTTTTTCTCGAGACCATCAAAATTGTACAAATATATGGACAGAACATTGCTTTCAGAAATGGATGAGAAAGCTTTTAGCCGTTACACATGACTGCCAAGCCATAACCGTCAGTCATAAACTTAAGTTCAATAAGGTGCACACAGTAAACAAAAAACGAACAAGACAAACCTCGGGAAAAAAATCTAGTGCATAAAGCAGCGCACACAGATGAGCCACCTCTGCAAGCAGTATCTTGCCAGTATCAATTTACCACTCAAAATTAACGATTGTGTTGCCACGGTAGCACCCCCCCAAAAAATGATGCACTTGACACAAGACAGGCACTAAGAACAGAGCAGATATGATTAGATTATATTAGACAGAAAAGAGGAGCTCAGTTGGCTGTTTTTATCCCGATATGGTACCTCTGTGCCAATCCATCATCCACTGGGCCCATCACTCGTGATATTTTTACCACAACTGTTCAAAGGAGGGCGTGGCAGTTCTCAAGGGACAGTGAGCAGAGCACAATCAAAGAGTCTCCTCTCTAGTTGGAATTATGGAATAAAATGGGTGTGACCATGCCTGAGAGGATCCTGGGCACATGGACGCTGACAATCTCCGAGATCATCTCCGGGAAGTTGACGCGGGTCTGCAGGGACTGAGCTTCAATGAAAAGCTCATAAGTGAATTGATGCAACTTCCTCACAATCTACACAAGAAAGGGTTAAGAATGAAGGCCATTGAACACACTGTTAGGATAGGAGGAAACCTGCAAGTACAGACCAAACTTATTCATCACACACTGTCAAAAATAAATACCGTAAATAAAATCTACGACAGTAGATGTCTCTTTCTGTTTTTTCAAGGTAAAGATGACACCAATGTACATTATGTTTGTCTACAAAGTATTATTGGTATTTTTGAACTGTGTTATCTATTGGGCAGCACGGTAGATGACTGTTCAACACGTTTGCCTCACAGTACAGAGGTCCAGGGTTCGATTCCGGGCTCTGGCCTTCCTGTGTGGGGTTTGCATGTTCTCATCGTGCCTGCGTGGGTTTTCTCCGGGTACTCCGGTTTCCTCCCACATTCCAAAAACATGCACGGTCGGTTGATTGGACACTCGAAATCTTAAAATTAAAATTCAAGCGTGAGTGTGAATGGTTGTTTGTCTATGTGTGCCCTGTGATTGGCTGGCAAACAGTTCAGGACGTGCCCCGCCAACTGTCTGAAGACGGATGCGATAGGCTCCAGCACGCCCGCAACCCTCGTGAGGAAACGGGCATCAGACAATGGATGGATGAATACATTATCTATTTATAACTGTAGGTGTAATTAGGTAAGAAAATAGATCAATGGATAATCCATCCACTTTCTATACCACTTCTTCTCATAACGGTCACAGGTGAGCTGGGGCCTATCCCAGCAGTCTAAAAGTGAGATGGTGCACCCTGAACTGGTTGTCAGATGATCACATGGGGGAGAATCCTTCCTCTTCTATTCTATTTTAATGAAAGGCGGTTAATTTCAGACTGACAAACACTAATATACATACAGGCTATCTTCTCATCCACCGGGGTGAACCCCAATGTACAGGCACCAAGCCGAGGGGCAATCACTATGCCGACACCTGCTCTGCACCTCTCACTGTGGACAACTCCAGAATGCTGTGTATGGAGGCAAGTCTGACTATTCCAGTCGGAAAATCTATGCCTCACACACCAGGTTCTGTAGCCGGGGATTGGACCGCCATGGTCTCCGCACAGCTCACAAGGCACCAGGACCCTGCCTATGGACCCTGCCACAGGTGGTGAGCCCATGGGAAGGGGGACCCATGTTGGATTTTTGGACTGTGCCCGGCCGGGCCCCATGGATGCAGGCCCGGCTCCAGAGGGGAGGCCCGGTGATCCGCGTCCGGGAAAAGGCAACCGAAGTCAATTTATATGAACCAACACTTGGGGTCACGTGAGCCGTGCTTTGTCTAGTCCCTCACCCTGGACCCGTTTGCCATGGGTGACTCTGCCAGGGGCATAAAGCCCCACACCACGGTAAGGTGACGGCTCACGGAGGGGAGTCACAGTTTTAGTAATTACATAAAATGCACACATACTTTGCCCATCACACTCATGATACAAACAGGTCAAATATATAGCAACATTTCGAATGGTGAAAAATCAAGAGATGTTTGTGTCATTTTTCTTTTCATATATCGCTCAAATGAATGAACCATCAATCACTGGATGTAAAATGAGGTCGAACATCAGTGACAGCGTATCTGTCCGATTGGCTGTTTGTTTGCATATCGGTGCATGAAATAGAAGTAGCCTTTGTGGTAATATACAAAAGCAGAGCAAAATGGCATTGTCGGATAAATTACGCTCAGCAAAATGTTGCCTTTTACTTCGATTTGCTCCTGCTTGTAATACGAGTGTGTTGTGCAAGATTCTGTTGACTGTATGCGTGCATTTTATTTCACAAAGCCCTGACTGTGGATGGTATGATGAACAATGACCTCTTGGTTACAGAGGGGCTGACAAGAATGGGAATGATATGCGCACGCGTCTGGCCACCCCTCAGTGAGCTCTTGTGTCAGGATGTAACCGAACGACGGGAAAGGTAATGATGTCAAGTTTTAATCTACACAATTTCCACTAAAGCCATTCTGTAACACTAACTCCAATGACATTTATGCACCAGTTCAAAGTCATAGTATGGTGTGTTTTGGTGTGTAAAGTGGAGTTGTGTGTATTACCGACTGGAGGTAGTCCAGCAGCTGCGTGAGGTGAAACAGCCTTTGTGTCCGGGTGGTCTCCCCGCGGTGGCTGGCCAAGCGGTCCAGTTCCTTGATGTAGGAGGTCCGCAGATCATCAAAGCAATGCTGGTTCTTTAGGCCCTCCAATGGAACTGACAACACAAAGCCAGAAAACAACAAGTCAATCAATCTCAGAGTCTCGGGCCAGTCAATCAATCCTCTCTGGCATCATTTCAGATACTCGACTTGACATTTTATTTTATTTTACACATTGCTGGACTCACTGATGCTGAAGAGGACCAATGCCTTCATGCACAAGAACTCCTCTTTGGTGACCTTCAGCATGCAGAACCGTTGGGACAGAATCTTCATTCGTACGCAGTGCTCATACATACTGGATATCTGCATCCTCTGACTGCATGGAAGAATAATAATAATAACGCAAGATCAGAACAAAGAGCAGAAGATGTGAGAAATGAAGCTGCACGGGGAGTCAGGTAGAGAGAAGTCGAAAAAAAAATTAGGAGACTTAAGAGAACGGCAGATAAAAAGAGGTGAGAAAGATGAGCGAGATAGATAATGGAAAAAGAGAACGACAGGCAGGGAGAGGAAAAATAGAGGTCAGAAACGGGGGCAGGCGTATCCATTACCATGCAGGTCTGAGGAAGCCCAAAAGAGTGGCACCAGCACACTCACCGCGTCCGTGCTAAGCGAACGCTGCTTGTGGAGGGCTTAGGGCCATCACAAGCAGCACCAATAACACTTTACATTTACTCTCTATTGAATTAAATCTTACACAGGTTGTTCATTGCATGTATAGATGGTGTTCACAAATTAAAACACACAACAAAAGTAAGACTGGCGGAAATATTTGGATAGAAATTCAAGTTAGTACTGTACAAGACAAGAAACAGCCCCTTTGTTTTTGTGCAAACAAGTACATTAGGAAAATCTTCATATTTCATGAAATATCCTTTTCCAAAACAACCTCAGATTTCTCCGGATTCTGATTATCATTTACGAATGCAAGATGAATAAAATGAATAAGCAAAACTGAAAATAAAGAAACCTTTCACCCTCCTGTTGTTCTCCTGACCCACTCCGTTTTGACTGTTCCTTCCTCTCTTCACAGCAGTCGTTTGTTTCAGACATGATGAGTCTCATTGCGATGCTGCATATTATATTCCTTCCGACACTTGCTGGATTCCACACAAAGCATGCAGATTTCCCATTTCACCTCTATGAATAGGTAGGAAGTGCTCCATTTTTCTTGGAAAACTCTGCACTCAGTGTCCACTTTTCTCTTCTTTCACAAAAACACGTTGGATAATTAAGATAGCCCAAACTGTAATTAGCAGAAGTCGCACTGCTATCTGCTGTTCAGATCCAACTTCTTCTACTCTTTTAATACTGCGGCCCTCTACGCTGACTAAAACAGTGTGCCCCTTGTGGCTAATTCAGGTTTTCCATGTATTTCTTGACTTTCAAAATTCAGGATTGGACCCCCAAAGTGGCTGATTCTGGCTCATGGACCACATGTTTGAGAACACCGTCCAAAACAAATGAGGTGCCACAAGGGTGATTACGTCTGCTTTGCACTTTGCACCAAGAAAAACTTTTAAGTGTTTAAGGGTGAAGCTGGTTTCACAAAATCCCAAATCATTCCGCAACAGAACTGAACAGTGTCTAAGGGTGACCTACTCATTGAAAACAAGATCTGGAGCAAAGTAGAGCATGGAGCTGTTAGTTAGGGTGTAGGATCTCCAACCCAGAGCGAACACCATCACTCCCATCCAGGACAACTGAATGACTGTCATCTGGTCATCCATGTGCAAGTTGCAGAAGCCTGTAAACAAAACTTAATTTCAGTATGTTTGTTGTTTTAACATTGACATTTACTGTATATTGGATGCAGCAGAATGTCTGTCAGTATGCCAGTGTTGACTAAAAAAAATTGTGTGGAGAATCCAGTTCTTAGTCAGCAGCTTATTTGCCCGTTTATAACAGGCTGTGCAATTATCGTTGTGAGGTTGTGGGGAGGGATCGACAATTAGAGTAACAACAGCAACAAAAATTCACATGCACACTTATGGACCATTTAGAGTCCTCAGTGAACCTATTAGGCATTTTTTTTTTCAAATGTGGGAGGACTAAAGCCATGCAAGCGCAGGAAGAACACAAACTCCACAGAGGCTTCGATTCAAACCCAGAACCAATCGAATGTGAGGCAGAAGTGCGAACCATGACATTACTGTGCTGCTAAGCCAGTTTTGAAAAAGTATCTGTCCTACACTTGAAAATGTCAAAATGAATGGACTTTTCTGCAGTACGGTTATTTTTAATCCAATGCAACCCACTAAGTGCCATTATTGGTTTAGATATGAATACATTACCCTCTAGTGGTGGCTATTTGAAGTGTTGGAGGGGTTGATCGAATGACTGGCACTAACTCCACCTGCTGAATATTTTGGCTAAAATATCGCCGTATTTTTTTAGCGGGTTACTTTTAGAGTTGTTTTGAATTGCAGTGAATTACCTGGCATCGCCTTGGCCCAGCGGACAACTGTGACAAGTTGTCTCTCCCCGAGCTCATTGAGACTGGTTAGCAGGGAAGCGGCACTGTCTGGAAGGGCAGGGTCATGCCCTGCATTGACGACGGCAGGCTCAATGGCCTGAAGGACATTGAGAAGCGATACGCGGGAACGTAGAGTGGGAGGGATGCTTAGAACCACTTCCTGGGAGGCTGAAAAGAGGAAAACATACAGCGATAGCAGCCAATCAGGCAGCCATAAAAAGAGAGGAAAAAAAAGAGAATGACATAGGCTCTCGTCATAAGAACCTCCAGCCCCGGAAACGGCGTCTCTCATCTCTGGCCTCTCTCCACCTTCTCCACGTCCCCATGAAGCAGCTGGAGTTTGTTCCTCTTCCCCGCTCCTCGCCTGGCCAACTCCTTTCAGACGCCGACCTAACAACCCACCGCACACAAATGAGACAAGCAGTAGAAGAAACATGACAATAAAAGGAGGTATTGGGTTCAGTTTTTTGATCTGGCTGCACAATAAATAGTTTGTGTATGGCAGACTTTCAGACACACACCCGTACATTATTATAACCATGTGGGAAAGTTCTCTGTCATTGTCTGCTGGGAAACAAAACAAAACAAAACAAAAACACACACACACACACACACACACACACACACACACACACACACACACTCTTTTGGACTATGCTGAAACAGATTTGTTCCACTGTATTCTAACTCAAAGATTTTATTAATTTCTGATCCAATGCATGTACTGTAAAGTATTGTATCTATGCTGTCCCCGCTGTCGAACTACATGGCACACACACTTCCTCTTTTCTTGCTCTATTCTGATTTTCAGTCCCTCACCTTTGAGGCTCATTCCTGACATGTAGCACCGCTTTAAGCGACACGAGGCGCAGTTTTTCCGCCTCAGCTTATCAATAGTGCAGTCGTTCCGGCTGGCACACAGGTGGTTCTGTTTACCTGAAAAGGAGGTGTATGTGGGGTGGGGGGAGGGGGAGATTTGGGGGATAAAGCACCCAGCTGAACTTGCTTTATTTTTGCCTTACAACAAGCAACAATATATGGATGTTAGCTGATAAGTAATAACTGGCACATGTAATGTCAGGTCATTATGCCCTGGTTGGCTATGAGAGTGAGTGGGTGTAAGAAATTGAATAAGTGGATGAGTAATTGTGTGTGTGTGTGTGTGTGTGTGTGTGTGTGTGTGTGTGTGTGTGTGTTTGTGTGAGCATCACACCCACCAGCCGCAGCCCTCTTGAAGAATACTTTGCAGCTGCCACAGGTGACTGCTCCATAGTGACAACCTGAGGCATCATCCCCACACACCTGACACACCCGCCGATCTGACAGGAACACAGCTGGAAACAGTTCTTCAGGCCTGAACACACACATTAAAATGACGTTTTGATTTGATCAGTGTGCTTTGACAATTACCAAAATTTATCTGATTACGATGAAATACACATACACACACACACACACACACACACACACACACACACACACACACGCCACAGGATCAGCAGCAGGTGTTGTATCTCATGTTTACACGGACACTGATTATAAACCTGTTTTGCACAAAGAGCACTGCAAAAGTTTAGGAAGGGGTGAGCTTTGAGCAGGCACACAAGGCCAAGGCTGAGAGCTGCACATGGTGTTGTGACACAAATTGTGTAATACTGATAGGCAGCTGAACTAAGCCAGACAGATTTCCTAGATATTCGTGCGTGTGCGTGAGGCGTGCCCGCCCGCGCCATGTGGTTCTGTGCAGCCCTCCCGAAACGAATAGTGTTGTCTTGCACGACCTCGCAACATTAGAGCAATGACTGAACAGAATATCAACAAAAAGTTCTAAAGGGCAACATCAAACAAATGAAATCTCATTACGACCAACTGTGAAGCTTGACGGGTTAATACAGTCACCAGATGAGCCGTTCACGCTACATTTTCCCTTTTGTTTTTAATTACAACAAAAGTTGGGTCAGATGAATGAGGGAGAGGAAAGAATTCCTGCAGGATTGCGTCTCCCTGGTGTGAGACCGAATAAAAGACTTTCAAACAAATCGTTGTGAGAGCGTGTCGGTGTATTTACCTGAATCCCCTCTCTGTGCACTCCATCCACGCTTGTGGCTCCATCTTGATGGATGGGTAAGTGGGCTGCTCGTTAAAGGGTTCACTTTGGTAACTTTCCGCTTGGCCGTAGCCTAGAGCCGTGGTTGCTGCGGCTCGCATGCCCCCTTTACTCTGGTCGTCCTTGCTGTGCCAGACACAGCGGCATTCGTGCATGGATCCGACACTGCCGTGTCCACAATTAGAATATTTACACTCCAAACTCGGGTCAACTCGACCGCCGTATGCGCGCTCATTTGCGCGCAATGCTCCCGGAGTGTCTCGGTACAAGTTCGGGTTCACAGCGCATGCAGAGTAGAGTTTGGATGCGACGAGAGGGTCTATTTGGTAGGGTGGTTCCGTGGCCGAATTTGCGAACAAGCTGGACTCCTTGCCTACGAACGTAGATATCACCGAACCGCGCGTCACAGTGTTCCCGCCGCCAGCTTCGCCTGACCTCAGCAGGTCCATGCAGCTCACCGGCTGGATTCGGTGGCACACGTCTCCGAACTCGTCCTCCCTCGGATCGGCGCTGTGCCGTAAGTGCATATTCCGAGCCGCGCCGAACTCCACCACTGGCCGGGAACCCTGACCCACATCCGACTCGCAGTCAGCAAATGTGTCACCGGCGCTGTGGGTCGCGTTGCCGTTCGGCGGTGAAGACAAGGCGTCCAAGCCCAGGGACACCGACACGGCCCTGCTGAGCTCGGCTGTGGTCGGACACGCGCAGGTGTTTCTTGTCGAGGTGCCTGGCTCCTCCAAGTCGGACAAAGTGGAGCGAAAATCCATCCCGACCACAAGCGTCGGTCGCACTCGATTAAGCAGTGCTCGAGCTGCTCTCAACTAATTTAGCAAGAAAACGCCCCCCAATGAGTTTGTGGTCGTGTCAGGGGGAAGGAAGTACAGATGAGCCGCCGACGTTGCTCAGCTCTCGATAGGAAAGAAGGGACGTCCTGATGATCGAATCCGCGGGTTGGATAACTTTTTTCCTCTCTTTTCTCCTCCTCGTTTTTCCGTACAGCAAATCCTGCTGCACACAAAATGCCCTGCTCACAACATGCCAAATGTAGACGACTTCAGAACTCGCCCAGCATAAGTTTGCAGGCATTCACGTTCGATAGTGAGAAATAACCCTCAATTATGCAAAACAAGAGTTCCATTATTTAGCAGCCAGTGACGTACACAAATCTCGCGAGAGAAAACCCCTGCTTGGAAAAGTAAGGTCACTGTAACCGCCACAGCCCAGCATTTAAAAGTCTCTTTTTTGTTCATAATTCTTTTCATTTTATTGAGCACTTTCACCTGTAGATCTCCGACTGACTTCACCGACAAGTTAATGGAGTGTTTTTACATAATCACATTTTTCCCTCTAATTCAGTTGTGTTTATACGTTTTGGAGTACAATTGCATCCCTCCGCCACTAGAGCGGGAGTAAATCTTAAAAATGGTTCAAAATCTCTTCATTCCGAATACACTATGCCCCGCCCGCTACTCTCGGTGAAATGAAGGTGAGTAACTTATGTTCTCATAACCCAAAATTATTCTCAATCGTTTGGAGTAAAATTAATTCAGTACTTTCAGTTTTCTCGAGTAGAGTAAATGTATTCTATGAAATTTACTTTGTGCACCCTATACTTTCTCATAAGAGGGTAAAAAAGGACCTGCATTAGCATCGTGTTTTATCACATATTGGCAAAGAATAATCATCTGTATTATTTAATGACATTTTGATTGAGACACATATTTTTCAATGTTTGAAATGTTTTTAGTTTGAGCTTTTCAAAACATTTGCAACATCTCAACATTATGAAAACTAAAAAAGAGAAATCCAACAGAACAATGTCATCAAACGGTCCAATGTGTGTCGATGTGTGTCTAACTGTTGCTCTTCACAAAAGATTCTGCAGTGGTGGCAAAATAAATAGAGGAAATGGGCAAGGTGTTTGCTCACCTTTCCATTCACCTGATGCTGCGCCATCAAGAGCAACTGGGGCTTCACTATCTTGGTCCATGAGCAAGGCATGGTTCTCATGGATCGATCATCACTCAGGATTGGACCCACAACCTTCCAATAGGGAGACAACCATTCAACTGACAGAGTCGTGCCAGCCCAGGGAACCTGGGTAATAATGCTGGCTATGATCGTTTCAGACAGGTAGATTGCACTTGACGACTGCTCATTTTGTGGTTTCTGCTGCTTGGACAGATCGAACACATCTTTCTCTGGTCTTGGGTCTTTGTGCTACTTTTTTTTTTTTTTTTTGTGGCTGAGTTAGGGATTTTGTCACTCCACTCCTCATTGCCTCAATGGTGATTGGCATTTGCATTTGGGGGCAGCCCTCCACCTGCTTTCTCATATGCAGCGTGACAAGCTTCTTTCAGCTGATTGCAAAACAGCTATGCATGCATTGGTATCACAACTCTTGAATTCAGAGTGCTCCGTTGTGAAATAAGTGTAGGCATTTCAGCAGGATGATGGCCTGTTCCACGGTGTATCCATCTCCTTTTAAGTGGTTGAGCTAAGATTTTTTTGTTTGCAGTATCTTCATCTACCACTTTGCTGTGCTGCATCATGCTCAAGGACACAACGGCCTTTCCTTTCTTTCTGACCTAAATGACCATGGATTGGTTGTTAATAAATCCACCTTGTACTGTGAAACTCCCTGGATTTAGAGGCCTGCATCGGAGGAGGATCTCTGCCTTGTTCGGTCGGTCGTAGAGTCCACACAAGCGTTCACACAATGTTCATAAATGCTGTAAACATACACACAATAAAGTTGATTAGTTGATATTTAATAACATACTCTGCCACACAAGAGCCATGAATGATACACACACACACACACACACACACACACACACACACACACACACACACACACACACGCACACACACACACACACGTTATGCTCGTTTAGAGGTGACGTTTCTGAGACAGTCTGTCTCTTTGACAAAGTACA
Source organism: Hippocampus comes (assembly GCF_001891065.2). NCBI lineage: Eukaryota > Metazoa > Chordata > Actinopteri > Syngnathiformes > Syngnathidae > Hippocampus > Hippocampus comes. Next base: position 6,041,977 of record NW_017805744.1, read on the forward strand.
TATTACAGACACTTACAGTTGATAAAAAATAGAAGATTCCCATCAAATCCCATTAAAGGAAATACTTTTTGGTTGATCCACTTATGGAAGACGAGGGTAGTTAAAAAAACAATCAACTGAAACGTAAAATGTAACTTTTCTGGAACCTCCTGCATGAAACTCAAGAAGTCAGAAGGATTGTAAGGCCCTGCTTTTGGAGTAAATGGTAAATTAAAATTTTGAATGGCACAATGTCAAAAATATATTTTATGAGGACTGCCCAGAATATTAGATTATGGCAATTTTTACTGTAATTCCAAAGATATTGCAAGAGAACGACGTCTGCGGGTCATTTTCGACCCATTTGTGCATCTAAGGGTTTGAAAAAAAAACAGTGGGTGGAACAACCTACTTTTAGTTATGTTTGTTTTATGTATCTTTCGCCTTGTATTGCATCATGTGTCGTCTGGTTTGCTGTCATTTCTGGGATGTGAATGAGGATGCATGGAAGGAAATTAGCTCAAAGAATAACAACTGGTGCAAAGCCTCTTATCTTTCTGACGAATGTCATGTGTTCATGATCCCTACCAAATAGGCAAAGTAAATAAATAAAATCAATCAGTACAGGATTGCACAAAGATACACTTTGGGTGGTTAAAACCAATCAATCATACCACAGCCCACATAATTTACAAACCTTTGAAAATATTCAATGACAGAATGACTCAAAGTTTTAGAAATGTTGGCAGGGTGCATCTTTACCCAAATCAGTGTGGAGCATGGGTGTTGCTAGGCATAAAGCTCTCCCGGGGGCGTAGGCTCTCCGATACCCAACGTGTCATTGCCTGTGGTGTGGACATTGTTATATGATACATATTTTGTGACAGACAGCCTACTCATTAATATAATGGAATAAAGACAGATGTGCGTGAACGTTCATGGCAACAGTTAAGTCAGTGAGGTAAAGCATTACCTTTACGTTGGCAAGTTATGACTTCAACTATGTAATAAACTACTGTGCTCTTAAATATGAAGAGCCCAGATCATGAAAGCAACTAAAAGATATATCAGCTCACCAATAAAATCCGGCACACACAAAAAAAGTCGCTGCAACAAAGGGCCTGTTTGTCTTGATGGAAAGGCAAGATTTAGTTCTATAATAAAAAAAAAAAAACATTAACAATTTCAGCTTTGGATAACACAGGAATGCTTCAACCATCCATCATTTTTATTCATATGTTGGAAGCTTCACCTTGACTCAGAATCAAAGCTTCAACCAATAACATTTGTGAAAATATTGCACACATTCCACCAAAACAGACAAAACATAAAGATGTTTTTTTTTTTTTTTTGTCCGCTCAGCAATTCCAGTGCCCTATGACAGGGAGTAAAGTATCTGTTCCAGTGTATAGTAACGCCCGCACAGCGTTGATGTTGGGCCTGCAGCCTTCGCTTTTTTCCCCATGCTTGGATTGGACACTGTTCTGATGCAAGCTGTCTGCTTGAGTACTGACCTTTTAGAAACCCGATTGACTGGAAAACTGTTACTGGACATGCAATTCATGGCGAAAACAACGACAAAAAACCAGGGTGCCATAAAATTTGATTTACATGGAATCTTTGTGGAGGAACACCTGCTGTCATGAATGGAGTGCTGCTTCAGTGACCGTGTAGGCACAGCTCTCTCTCAGGCCTCATTAGCAAATCTGTGTTTCCACTTCAAGTTATTCTAGATTGTAAAAGTTGAAAGGAGGACAAATATCAATGGTACCAGCATTGCTCAATAGACAAGACCACTATTGTGTGTTGAGTGCCCCAAGATCACATGTTTTTGGTGTCATACAAGATTAACCTTTAATAAATCAGTAAATACTTCCTCAGGGTATTGAATGGATCGCAACGACTGCACTCTTGTGGTTCTCTCAGACACTTTGGCTCTCATGTGAGGCTGGTGCTGTTCTGACTAGCCGTGTGAATGAACTGATGAAGACTGCTCGAATGAGAGTCTTCCAAGACAATCAGAACAGTCCAGATTGTGATCAATTTATTGCCCTGTGAATGAAATGACCTTGAGTGGCATGCACTTTGGGTAAAAACACCATGATGCAGTCTTTCAAATACAAATGTAACCCATTCTTCTATTCGTCTGCATTGAAAAGCAGAACCAACAGGCATGTTACTCATTAAATTTACCATGAAAGTAGGAATCCCACTTTCCAAGTGTAAATATCTTCCAACTTTTGTTGCACACGATGTTCCAGTGATTTAAAAAAAAACATACTTTGGTTTGAGTGCATCCATCAAATTTTATACATTTATCAAATGAAGAAAAAAAAATCATGGCTTCAGAGATATGTCTGAAGAACAGACAGAGGACTTTGTATGTGAAGTTGTTTCACCGCTGGGGTTGAAGATGTTGATGACTTTCCTATTGTATATCTAAAGAAGGAGCTTCTTCAATTTTTTTTTTTCCAACGTGGCGCCTGAGCAAGCAGCCGTCGGCAAGTGCTCTTCAAGAGCCTTGCGTTTTTTTGTTGTTTTTTGTTGTTTTTGTGGTTTGTTTTGTCACTTTGTGTTTGTTGTTACGTCATGTGGACCTGATGTGGACTGTTTTCAGCATTTATGGCCACGACATTCGTCAAAGAAGAAGAATCTGTCCTTGGTGGTTGCGCCTTCTCGGCGGCACGCGTGTACCAGCACTGATTTTGATTGGGAGGAATTTCGGCGCCATTTGACTGTCATTGCTGGACAGCTCTGGGGTGCTTGTATCTTGCGCCTGAATAGGCAGCATTTTCACAGCCCCGCTTTGTTCAGCGAAAAGGTCGGTGCTGATGGACAGTCTACGGCTGGATGGATGCATGGGTTGAGAAGCCGACGATGAGAAGAAAGGAGCGCCAGCGCAGAGCGCCGATGCGTATGTGGAACTGGGAGTCGCGGCTTGGAATTGAAGCGGATTTACATGGGACAGGAGAAGAGAGACAATCTCTCTTTTTCGTTAATGGATGCTACAGCTTCTTGTTGCTTTCAAGCTTAGCTTGTAGCAGACGTGTGCACATTCCAGCATGACGTCTTTGATCCACTCGTGAAAAGGACACTTTGATTCGCTCCTCTTTCCTCTATTACTGCTTCAAACAACAAAGTGAAAGGAGGAAAAGTGGTTAAGATGGCACGACTATCTGTTTTATGTGTTGTGTTGTATTGTTTTGTTATTTTATGTTAAGTGTTCTTTTGATGGTGGCGCGGGCACCCGCAGCGGCTCCTCTTGTTGTCTGTTTAAGAAGGAGGAAATTTCATCTGTGCTGTATACATTTGACAATAAAGTTGTAATTGATACTTGAAATGATGTCAGACACAGGATACATGTGGAAACCCAAGTTTTACTGAGAGGCGTCACTGCAGATCTATGGCCCCTCTTCACTGACATTGTCTTTCCGAGGAGCTTAGCGCCACAGAGAGCACGGATATTTGTAGGGGGTGGGGGCCGGAGGGGGCTCATGATATATCTTTTAAGTTTGCGTTTAACGGATTCTGGCTACCTTGTTTGTATGCCTGACATTCATTTTAGTTAAGTGTTATGGTTTATATCTGCTGTATATATTATGGGTGTAACGAGTACTTTTATCAACAGATTAATTTGTATCACAAATTCAGGTTGGTGATTTGATTCAAGGACAATATTGTATACACTACAATATTGTTTAGAATGATACAATCGAAAATAATTCAGCAGTTTGAAACCGATTCGATAACTTGTTTAGATGAAAATCAAAAAATTAGCTGAAAACCAGCGTAATTGTGAACATGTGATATGGGACAGGCAGGGCTGCTGCACCCCAGACACTGATAACGCAAAGCGTAGGGCACCATCATCCGTGGAGGCACCAGAGTGTGTTGGGGGCCACAATTTGTGCGAGGGAATGCATTGCAACTTTACTGGGTGCGCCTGTCATGCGTGAACAGTCCAACATGCACGATTTATGTCATTCTAATGGCCGCGACAAATGAGCAAACCTGCTCTTGAAAAAGTCCACTGAGTGGATGTTGCCTCTTGTCATCTTTTTTTCTGAAAAAGTTCCCTTTCCTACTCTGCTATCATTCTTTCAAAAGCCACAAATATTTCTTCAATGGCCGGATTTAGTCACGCGTTCAGCTACGTTCACATCACACTTGATCTCTGCTGAGGGATGTGTTGATCACAAATCCGTCTCTCTTAGTCTCGCAGCTAGCGAGCTAAGCTAAGCTTGCTTGAGTGGCTTCAATGTGTACCGAGGCAAGTCACACACATGCATTTATATTGATAACTTCTTGTCTTCTCACCAGGCATCCACCAAGACATGCCCATGACTTTTTCAATGTAAGTGGTAAAAAAAAATTAAAAAAAACACACGGTGGTGTTTCACTCCGACCACTAGGGGCATACGGAGAGGAGTGTATCAATGGGGCGGCATAGTTCGGATATAGGGAATAAAAGAGACAAAGAAGAAGACGTGCTGACACACCAAGGGACAATTTAAAGTTGTCAATGAACCTACTGTGCATGTTTTTGAATGTGGGAGGAAACCGGAGTACCTCTGCACTCTCTAGTGGGCATGCTGACCAGTCGACCAACACTTTGTCGCCGCAAACACAACACTTCTTATCACCAAAAGAACCCCATAGCTTTTCTCTCCACTGGGGAAGATTTAGGTCACAAAAATAAAAAAAAAAACATAAATTGTAGCGCTGTTAACTTTGTAGATGAATTCCAATTACACTGGTCTGCATAAAAAAAATGCATGAACAAAGTAGCCAACATTTTCGAAGAAAGTTTCAGATGTAGAATGCAAATATCGCAAGAGTTTTTCTTTATATGCACCTGTTTTTTGTTTTGTTTAGTTTTTTCTGTATCCAGACACTGTCTCACAGACACTGTCATACCTTGTGAGTGGCCCATGGTTTATCTTGGTTGATTTCTAAATAGGCTTTATCCTGTTGTTTTCCACTCAAGGTCATTTTACGTCTTTGTTTAGGCGGTGTATACTTTCCACATATACTGTATAGCAAAAGCAATCAGGATGATTTTTGCAAGACTTTGGCAGACTTAAGGTAGATCTGCAAAAGCAAATCCCAGATTGTAATTTTGTCAAAGCCAAGCTGAAAAAAAGTTTTCACATGCCAGTAACCGCAATTTAAACTAAGAAGACTAAAATACACCTTAAACTCCCTCATAAATCTCAGAAAGTCTAGGATGCATACAACAGATTGTACACTGAGCCTCAGTGGTTCTTGTAAGATCCCAATAACCTGTTTCAAAGCCACTGTGGCTATGGGGAAAAGTGATTCTTTAAAAAAAAAACTACAAATATCCTTGCAGCAAAGTGAGTTGAAATCTCCTCTTAAAATGGTCTAATAGACACAGTATGTCTATGAATATCTTGGCAGTTCAGGTATTGTTCTTGGAACCGAGTTAGTGTTGCCCAGTGCTCCCTTTAAGCTGTGTGGCTGGGCCAGTGAGCTACCTAGAACTGGGACTAAAATACCACCCAGTAATATTTGTCAACAGCGGCTGTCAGTCCCCGAAAAATAATCGTTGACGGCCTGAAGGTTGATGCGTGGTCTGTGTGTGTGTGTGTGTGTGTTTGTGTGTGTTTTTGTGTGTGTGTGTGTGTGTGTGTGTGTGTGTGTGTGTGTGTGTGTGTGTGTGAATGTGTGTGTGTGTGTGAGAGAGAGGGAATCCGACTTTTGGCCGTCATGCACTGAAAGGTAGTGGTCAATGTGCTGTCATACGCCGAGTCATAGTCGGTGATGGGATGTGGTCGTCATGCGCTGAAACGAAATCGTTGAAACGAGTGGACAGCTGCTTGCGGCTGTGATGGCCAGGACCGGCCCAGAAATATACCGGCCGTTTGGGAACATTTTTTGGAAATTCCCAATGGCCACCACACCCCTGCATAGCTTGCAGTGCGAAAAACTGGTTGAGGAAATATTTCATTCTTGTTTATTTTTTGATGCAGACCAGCCTTATGTAATGTATTAAAAAATAATTAACTCTGCAAGTGCAGTTTTATTAACCTCCTCTGGCAATCGGTAACATCTGTGCAGCCAAACTTAGAGGAGTCACAGGCGTCAAGACTGACAAACACGGACATGTATTACAAGTAGTTTTACTTGAAGTTTCACTTGCTCACTTTGCAAAGCCAAACTTTAATACCATTTTTGGCGTATAATGTCAGAGCAAAACGACCTGCTCAAGTTACCTCCATGGGGCCTCCCAAATCAACGCTGTTGCAGAGTGGTGCTCATGTGCAGAACTAAATCTGGAAGTGTGAGGTTTTGCAAGCTATTTTTACAAGATAAATATAAAGAAGTTATTAGAAGGATGCCTGTAAAAGTCAGTTTTTGTCATAGAATGATTTTAATAATGCCAAATTTGTGTCTGTGCATATACCGGAGCTTCACGTAATTCCGTTTCTCTCATGTCTCGTGGATTATTCAAGAGAGTGCATTTGTTCTGCCACAACAGCCATTAAAGGACATGCAAAAATACCAGAGCCTCCAGTGCCATCGTTGACATGGTGTCAGAAGTAAACAAGAAGCAACGGCGAAGTGAAATCCCCCGACCAGCTCCCTTTTGATAAGCGTGATGAGTGGATAGACTGGAAGCAGCATTTTGTGAGCTTGAGGACCGCTACAAAACTACACATAAAACAAGAGAAGACGGCGCAGTGCAGGTGAGCAGCCTGATATACGCCACGGCTAACGAGTCTCAAAAACATCGACAGAATTTTTACCTTCGGGACAGATACAGAAATGACTTTGAGCGAGTTCGATTAATATTTTGTGCAGCAAAGGAATTTGATGCTTGAATACGCATGTTTCCACCAGTGCACACGGTGACCAGGTGAGAAAAGGTGGAGACGCTCATTAGGGCTTTATCCAAACTTTCGGAATGTTGTGACTTCAGCATGAGCCAAGAGAAGTATATTCGTCGAGGGACGATTGGAAAAAGGTCTTTCATAAAAGCTGCAGATGACGAATGACCATAGAGATGGTCAGGCAGTGTGAAGAGGTGGTTTCTCAAATTACCATACAAGGACAAACAGCCGGGATGGTATGTGAAGTCACGAACAAGTACAACGGGCCCACCAAATACCAGGGTAAGCACAGGCAGGGATACAATGGACAATGTGGAAAATTTGGGAATGCAAAGCATAAGAATTATGAAAATGGCCTTGCGAAGAAATCCATATGCAACTCATGCAGCAAAGTGGGACATTGGAACAGGAATAAGAAAGCAGCGAGTGAGCTAACACAGCGAGCAGAGCAGCAGCCATATTTCCTCGGGGCAGCACCAAAAGGAGATAGATGGGTCTTGAGAGCAACGGGCCTTCAAGTTGTTACTGGGTTCGAGTAAAACTAAAATCAGTATCGCTTAAGATTGATACAGAGGCTGACGTGAACATCATCTGTGAACAGACCGATCACTCACTCATCCCTGAAGCACAACTGGAGGAAGCAGTGGCTGGTCTGTGGGCATGCGAGAAGTTTGACAGATATCTTAATGGATTGAAACAGTTCAAGCTTGTAACTGCTCACAATGCCGCTTGTGCCCCTCACCAATAACTGTAGCTGGAACAAAGTAGGGTACAATGCCAGCCTCTTCACATGCGGGTCATGAGGTTCAACCCCCTAGCTAAATAGGCTCCTGGAAAAATCCTGATTGTTGCTGTCATGGAGTCCACTGACCAACATTAACATGGTTAACACAATGCACAGTGACCCGCTTGGGCCTGCTCTGTGGCTTGTGTGGCGCACATCTATAAGCGGTTTAGACAAAATCAGAGTAGCGACAGCCATTGACTCCGAACTGCTTCATGTAACAACGCTCGTGAGCGGCCAGAGCACATCAAAAAGGTGCCAGTGGATGGTAGCGCAGAAAGAAGCAAGCGAAATGAAAAGAACTCAACAAAAAGAGCCACTCCCATCCAGACCGTTTCCGGAGCAACCTTGGAAGAGTGTAGCTACGGACCTTTGTGAATTCAAACAACACAAACTACCTTGTGATTTCAGATAACTCCGAGATTCGTTGAAATACTGCACCTGCCATCTACAATGAGAACACAAACGGTGAAAAAGTTGAACACACTTTTTGCTAGATTTTGCATTCCAAATGACAAATGGTCCCCAGTTTTCAAGTGCCGAGTCCCAGGAGTTTCCCAAGCAACTGGACTTCCAACGCTACACGTCAGTCCCTCATCACCTCCAAGGGAATGGGCACACAGAGAGAACCTTGCAGATGGATGCTCAAGCAGGAGGACCCTGTCATGGCACTCATGTGTTGGCGACTCACTGTTCCCCCATAAGCACCGGCCCAGCTGAGCTGTTGGTATTTAAAAGAAAAAAAAGAGGAGATGAGAAGAAAAAACAAGAAATAAATAAAATGAATAAACTTGAGGTTTGAATGAAAATAAGAGAAGACTGACAGAGAAAATGCTGAAAATGTCAAGACTTCGGTTGACATGGTGGGCGACTGGTTAGGACATTTGCCTCACAGTGCAGAGGTCATGGGTTCGATTCTGGCTCTGGTGCGTCTGTGTGGAGTTTGCATGTTCTCCCCATGCCGGCGGGGGTTTTCTCCAGGTACTCTGGTTTCCTCCCACATTCCACAAACATGCTTGGTAGGTTAAATGAACACTCTAAATTGCCCCGAGGTGTGAGTGCGGCTGGTTGTTCGTCTCTGTGTGCTCTGCGATTGTCTGGTAAGCAGTTCAGGGTGTCCCACGCCTACTGCCCGAAGACAGCTGGGATAGGCTCCAGCACACCCCGAGACCCTCATGAGGATACACGGTTCAGAGAATGGATGGATGTGAAGATTTTGGAAATGTTTTGACACTTATGTCAATGTGTTCATATGCAGTCGAAATTCATGTCGATGAAGCAAGTTTAAAGGTTGACTTGATTTTGCTAAGTGACTTTGGTATTATTGTACTGTAGTTTGGGGCTATTGAAAATAACACAAAAGAGACACAGGTGTCATATCATGCCAAATTTGTGTTTGTGCATATACTGGAGCGACACAATCAGTGCTGCTCATGTCGCGGAGTCGCAGACTCTTGTGAGAGTGTGTATATGTTGTGCTGCTATCGTCATTAAAGGATGTTTGAAAAGACAAGAGCTCTTTTGCTATCATTTGCCGTTTTGATCAAAATGCGTTTGTTTGCTATTAATTATGATAACAACAGTGCGATTAATTTGTTTAAAAATGTAATTGCTTCACAGCAGTTATACATGAGTTAAGTAGTTGAAATCATCTTTGGTTTTTCTGTACGAGGCAAGCTTAGTATTCATACATTTGTAAACAGGATGAAAATCAAAATTTCATTTACCGCGGATTCATTCAAGGCTACACAGCTGAGGCGGCGTACTGGATGATGAACAAAAAAGATTTGGGGGCACAAATCATATTCATAGCGAAGTGTTTATATGCCTGTTAAGTGTGAGCACAAATAAGTTGTCCAATTCTTTGGAAGTGAAAAGAGCTATCAAGTCAAACACCGCACACATCAAGGTGGGACCGCAAACAGGCAAAAGGAAGAATAGAAATGACCCCAAAAAAAAAAAAAAAAAAGAATGCCATAAAGTAAAATAGAAACGTTACATGATTTGAACTGTAAACCATGTTAAAATGCTAATCACTCACCCCCCCAAAAAATTCCTCCATTCACCCACCTCGGAGCACCCCGCTCATTCCTGTTCGCTCAGCAGCTAGCTCCGCCCAACCCAAGAAAACAATTGGGTCCTGAATTTGAGACGCATTAGATTGAGGAGCCAACCCTGTACCACCACCTACAGACAACGCACACAGCCACTTTCTTGAGCAGCCAGCGGAACACCCGACAAGCGTTTCCAGGAAATCGGTGCTCTAAGAGGCCGAGGCCTTCCCGGCTGGAGCTCTTTCCACTTCCGTGCGGGCCATTGACAAAAACATGAAGTCCTTCAAGCGTTCCAACGTGACTGTTGTTCATTGGGAGTTGTGCGCACGGCTCCTTGTCATCCCATCCCCTGGCTGATTCCACCCAGCGCAAGTCATCATTCGTTGGGACAGAAAATGTACACTAGGTGTCTTGTGCAAACATGGATTCGTGCAGTTATGCAAGGTACACCACGATACATATTGAACCTACGAATCATTCTTAGTATAGTTATTAAGTAAATAAATAAAGTAAGTTGATCGCTTGGACTTGGTCATTTTATGAGTAGCTTGCATGCTGAAAAAGGGTGGGCACCCCCGGCTTTAAATTGACTATCATGGCAATGTGGATGTTTGAACGATTGGATGAATAACACAAGTTTACGTTGTTGAATGGATCTCCCGTTCCTCCTTTGTGCCCCAGATTGTCCTCAGAGCAGCAATCTAATTTCACCCCAAACTCCTGCTACAGAGGCGGCCAGTGTGCTGTGTGCTTATTTTGTGTACCTCAGTGGCAGACCTTTGAGTGTGAAAGTGTAATCAAAACCTAACTTATCAAACTTTTTACAGCGCAGTTGCGATGGTTTTATACTGACTGTACTTGTTAAGTCATTTGTTACATTGCCAGTCAAGTTCCAGCGTATACCTCCATTTTTATATACCTGTATATACAGCCTGTACTCACGAGGGCCTTGAGCTAGGCTGTACCCTGGACTGGTCGCCAGTCAATTTCTGGGCACATGTGGACCGCAAAGCAGACTCAACAAAAATTAAACAGAATAGATTAAACCAAGGGTACATATTTAACATGGGGAAACAAGTACTAAATACTAGAAGCAACATAACAATGACAAAAGGTCACGCTAATAAATGAGACACTGCATCCATACAGCCAAATGCGAACATACAAGAATGCAAGAAAAGGTGACTCTCGTACCTGTTGTGTGAAACCCTGTGAGCCTTTTTCACACAACACGAATGAGCAACTCTGCGAGAACATTATTGCCTTCACATTCTTTGAGACTTGCATGGTGGAAAAAGCCAGTACCTCTTCCAAGAGCTACCTATCTATTCATTCCAGCGTGCGTTCCCGCTGATTGAACTTTTGGTAGAGCTGCTGATGTCGTTAAAGCGCAGTGCTGTTTGCTTCTTGCTGATCATCTGGATCAGGTCATATTCTTGAAGAAAAACCTTGAAATAGAATATGTATATGGAAAGCTGCTCAGATGTTGAGAGTCGTGATTACAGCAGCCTAAGAGTGTCATTAATATACTTTATATACACACAGACACATACCCACACACACTACTTAATACCTTCACGTTCATACCATATCTTTTCATCAGAAAGTGCACTTTTTTGTTCCTCACTATTAGATGGGTAATATCACAAAATACCCCCCACCCCCCCAAAAACTCAATGCTGCTGTTTTTGCTGTCTGAGATGCATCTGCATATGTTAAAGGTTTTGGGTCGATATACAGGTTGTATGTAGGAATTGTCATGGGCCAGTCTAAAGGCAGTCTCTCACATCCATTCTCAACTCCATCTGTGCTATCATCATCAATCTCGGATGTTTTGCAGCACTTGAACTAAAGGGGGCAAGATGACCGAAACTAAAAAGCTTCAATCCAAGCTCTAAACACAACCAGGAGCTGGGAGGTTTTTATTTTTTGGTTATGATGATGTAGAGAAGAAATCAGTAAGACAGCAGAACGCATCACATCGCCGCAACTTGAAATGTCCAAAATTATAGAGTACTAATGAATGGCCGGGTTTGCTTTGTTCCTGATGACATTGTCAGCACACCACTAAGCACAAGACCAAGGTGACCTAAGAATAGGATTGCCTTTCTCATGTCCATGGCTTACACTAGTTGGACAGCAAACAAGTGAAGACGAATGAGAGAATGCTGCTTTTATTTTGCCCAAACCTGCAAGCTATCTTCATCGAGGAGATGCTACAGATACATTAATTTTGATTATTAGATCATAATAAACCCAACAGCCCATTTCTAATGGGCTAATAGCTAGCTAGCTTTAGCTAATGTTTTAGCTAAATATTCAGGTGACAACTGTAACTCTAAATCCAAAAATGACCAAAAAAAAAAAAAAAAAAAACTGTCTGACTCCCACTTGGTCCCTCCTCACTACTGCAGCATACTCGTAAGGCTCTCATTAATGGCATTTTCAAGTGCATCATTTACATTGCCACCACACCAGCCATGCCACCTAATGCAAGCGCACATTTTCTACATGCTACCACTAACTGGAAGGGCTCTACTTTCATGCCCAGTAAAAATCTGGCATGAGGCATGGTCTAAATTTGCACAGGGGGCAAAGGGGGCTAGAATAAGCAGCTTGGCGCGTTAGGCTTTTTACACTGTTGTTAGTGTAAACTTGAGTCTCAGCCAACCCAAGTGGCTCCTGCCATTCTCTCTAAGTGCTGTGTGCAAGAGGTGCGCTGATAGTCCTTAAGATGGAGGAATAAGAAACTGATTTGTTAGAATCCATGTAGGAGGTCAAAGGGTGCAAAGTATGTTTACGAGGAACTGCAAGCAGACCTCCATGAGTGGATTGATGCCCGTAGATGTGTGAAGTGGGCACTTGGAGCGGTCTCCGAGGCTTTCACCCGGATTGTGAGTGTCTGCAATGATTCGGAGGGTACGATGCATGCGGTTGCCATCTTCATGAATGAAAAGCGCCGACATCCACCACCACATGTCCGCAGAGCTCAGAATCACCACAATCAAATTCACCCAAATCTCGTTCCCTGCGCCAGTGGTTAGATGAGGCTCCATCCTGAGAAGTGTTGCCAGTCGCCAGTGATATGTACTTTGTCATGCATTCTTCTGCAAAATTCTGCCCCCCGGTTACTGATTCTGCCTAACCCTGTTAATAAACTAACAAGAATGAAAACATATTTTCTTTGAAGTTAACCGAATATCGCATGGTTTATTCCTGATGACCTGATCCAGTAGAAGTGCGGCACGCAGGCCTCTTTTCTCGCATGCCCACATGGCCGTGCTTGAGGCACGTTCCAAGATGTGTGCGGTTTTCGAATCATTGATGGTTTCAGATAAAAATCTTTACTCTCCTCACTTTGCTTCATTACAGCCCTTCAAAGAATGTTCGCTTAAAAAAAAAGAACATTGTACAGAAGTTCTTTATACTTTTTAACGACTGTTGGTTTGCCAAAAATGTAATGAGACTTTAGAACATAAAGTGCTGGTGTTTGTTCATTTGTCTTAAGGCGGTCTGGGGTTGTGCGACTCTTGTTTTTGACTAAAAAACATGGACAATCTGTGTAATGTTGGTAGGTCTGGAATAACCCTCGTTACATCTTTAGTATTGTATGTTCTTTTGACACAGTTTAAAAAAAAAATTGAGAGGAACCAACATTTTTCTCTTATACCACAGAAAAACATGCACATCCCTTTCCAGTGGCATTTACTTGATCACGTAACGTTTTTCTCTGATTTCCTCGGTCCTCTTAGCTGCGCCATTGATTCATCAGTCAATTAACGAATCAATCCTTGATTTGGGTGGCAACTTTCAGACTTCAAAAGCAACACAAAGCACTTCACAAAGCGACAAAAACGAATGTGTCCCACCTGACCGAAGACTCTGACGACCATTCTCTGACCCCCCCCTGCCCCCAACCCCATCCCATTTGTGAAAGTACTTCAAGTTTCAGTAGATGATTAAAATTGATGAAAACGATTTCATCATCCGAGCAGAATTGCTTTAACAACATAACAACAGGGTCTTGTGCTCAAAGAATTGGTTAGGGGGGAGGAGTGGTCGGGGGGTGGCGATGAATCTTATGGAACCCCACCACCGGATGGGGTACAATAACGCCTTTTAAAAATTCACTGACAAGAGACTCATGCCATCATTTGGTTTTGCCAAAGGCACACACATGGTTCTTTTTTTGATGTATTTGCTTGGTCAAATGTAAAAATGCCAAGAAAAAAACAAGAACCAAAATGACTTCCATCAATAGCTATGGCACCATACTGCTTTTAGACAATGCATGTTTTCTTTTCTGTTTTTGCTAGCGTGTCTGGGTCCCGTTTAAACCCCGGACACAGATCCTATTTTTCTGTGGGTGTATTTTTGATTACCTGTTGAAAGTTCCTTTGACTTTAAGTGGCTAAGTTTTGCAGGTCAAACATGTAAGGAGGCGAAAGACACCTGCTAGATATTTGAGTGACAGGGGAAAGCCAATTGAGCCGTGTTTTCTGCCCATTGAGCAGCCACATAGATGCTGTGTTTGAGGGCAGGAAAAAAGGCCCGAATGATCATAACTTTGAAGCCTCATTTATCTACTTGTTTTTTCTTTTTTAATCATTCAAATTTGGCAGGATAGATTAGAACATTCTTTTCTGTGGTGTGTCACATTTACAAGACATGTTTGTTTTCACTTGACAAAGAATTAAAATCAAATGTTACAAACATTTTGGATGGATGAAACTTACTTGATGGACACATCAAGCATACTATCAGTACACAAGACTTCACATGCACTGTTACATTGACATCTTGGAAGGGCTAATATTTAGTCGGATAGCACACAAAAAGTGCACTGTCAAGAGAAGACAGACATCTTTCTTTCCTTCTTTTGTTAATAAATATTTGAGGCAGCATATTTCGGGAACGTTTAAGCTCCGATGGACCCAAAATGGTCTGTCGTTAAAGTGTTAAAAAAAAACAAACAAAAAAAAAAAACTTTTTTTAAAAAAATTTCAACACTTCAGCTCTTTCAAGCCCAACAGTGTGACCTCAGTAACGTAGGCACACTCATTTGTAAATTTATTTTCATGAAGTTCAAAAACATTGAAAAGCTCTCTACCGAAACAGAAAGCATTTTCTGAATAACATACATTTCATATGTTTGATATTATTACTTGGTAAAAATAGAAATAATTACCGGTAAGTTGAATTAAAATTTTTAGACAAGTACACATGAGTTAATTGAAAAATATCTATTTGGCTTCTTCATTTAAATCAGAGGTGTCCAATCTTTTTTTTTTAAGGTCCACATATGGAAAAATCAAAGGAGGCAAGGACCACATCAACATCTTTCTAACATTTGAGTGTCTAGGTAAAGGTTTCTGAAGCTGTATTTATTTTTACTGAATAGTTAAAAAATATTTTTACCATAAATGATTTTTCAGGATTTTGGGATGGCCAGCGACCCTCCCGAGTGATGTCTAATTGGTTAAAAACAGGGAAGTGGGAGATGAAAATAAACATTCTTATGTCTTGCCTTCCAGTGCACATTTTTTTCACCCAAAAAGAATCAGAATTGAGAAATGTTTGGAGCTGAAACCTGTTTACTATGTTGCTGCAGACACTTCACAAATGATGATTTAACTATGAACTATGAATGATTTTACCAAGTGAGAATGCAATCCTTTACAATTCTAAGAAAAAATACTTTTTTTTTTTTTTTTAAACAGTGTGATATCACTACGGTATCGGCATTGGCCGACACTGCCCAACCACGTATCGGAATCGGTACGCAGGGTCCCAAAAATGGTATCAGAACAACAGCATTCACATTTGGTGAGAGCAAAATGAAAAACGGACATCGAGCTGTATCCTTTCATGCACCCTTTCATACACCCTGTAACCTGATAACCCTGTAGTAATCTCTGTCCCTGAAATAGTTAATAGTGACCTGAAAATACCAAGTCAATAAAGCAGAAAAGACCACATACCTGCACACGTTGAGATCCAACACAAGAGCTGTGTATTAAAAATGAATTGAACAATGAGTTCATCATGAAAGTTTTACACTTCTTATTTTCCACTCCCTGGCTAAAAATGGGGGGAAAAGAACATATTTGAAAGCCTTACATTGTAGTTGGACTACCCCCGTTGGTGTCAATCAAACCAGGAATTTTTATCCTTTGAAATGTAGCACAAATTTGATAAATATTTTGTATTGGCTCTTGTTAGATTTTGCAGGTCTATTATGGTGAGTGTACGTTTCCAGTGACTCATGTCATTTTCTCACAGACTAAGTCTCAGATGTAAAATTGAAATCAAGGACATGCAGTCGCAGTATATTATTTGTTGTTTCATGATGTCTATTCATTCGTTCTGAGATGCAATCATGTTATCAGTTCAGTACTACTCTACGTCTCTGTTTCTGTATTTGATCCAATCCAGTCCATCAGTGGACATTTCTCACATGGACTCAAATTCATCAATGCGCTGTTTGGTGTTGCCCTGACGAATCTGACGTAGGGTCTTGTATTTGTCACGGCCGGCCTTTACATTCTCAGCATGGATCAGGTCATTTGCGGTCATTTTGCTCTCGTCTACAGCTCGCGCAAGCTCAGTACTCAGGAACTGAAAGAGAACACAAACACACAGAATGAAATCCTCATCGCTGAGACTATTCAAAAGGCTCCCCCCACCCCACCCCCACTCAATCCCAATCTGACAACATTCTTTTGTCCGTAGTTATTAAGTCCATTTCCGTGTTGGAGATTCTATGCAACATCGTACGGTATCCTGTTTTGCTTGGAGTCCAATTTTATTCCAGGAGTAATAGACTTTGTGGATGACATATCCGGCGTGAATGAAACCACTTGAATGACAAGCTACCTGCAAGACATTTAATTATGTCGAGTGCACTTAGTTCCTCGCAAGAGATGCTTTTTTGGGGGCCAATTAAGATGTCAATTTAACAACACAATCAAAAACATACACAAACATGTATGAACGGAAAACACAACAAATTGAGCAAACATAATGGACACCATGAACTGCAGAAGAGGTGGCATCGGTGCGGCCAAGCTATTTGAACGGACTGCAGCTATTTAGTCATAAACCATAGTCAGTTGCACACATTATCATTTGATTGCAATTGTAGGATTAACCTTTTTTTTAAACAGATCAAAGTCACCGTAGTCTATCGTTTAGTAGTAATGGTGTAAAAAAATAAAATATAATCAGATCATGTCTCAGAAATATATATGTTGTCAAAAAGGTTACCGAGTTTTCTGGGTAAGTGCACAGGTAAGTTGGAAACCATTAAAAAAAAAAAACAAAAAAAAAAACTAATCACCTCCAAGTCAGTCTGGATATCCAACAGTTACTTTGAATGGGGGAAGCTTTTGAGTGGAAAGGATTCATTCTTTGACCAACATCTTTTTGGGACACATTTCAGCGACGGAGAGACATCTAAATCTTAAATCAAAATCTAACTATTAGGAATATGGCGCCAAACTACTGGAGCCAGTTCTATATTCCTTTATCCATACCTTCAAGTTTTTCTGCAGTCTCTGGTTCTTCTGTGCCTCTGTGACTCTTTCCTCCTCGCTACGGTCACGTACGGTGCCAGGAGACATTAACTCAGCGCTCGCCTCCGCGCTGCTCTCATCTGTCTCGTCGTGATCATGCATGTGAGGGTGGGCAGAATCCTGGATTTGGATTCCCATTATTTTAGACTTCAGCTCCTCTTTGGTTTTCTCTAAATCGGCTTCTGCCATCATTGCCTGTCAACATATACATTTACATATTTAAGGAAGTGGAGGTGTTTTACAAATGTTTACATCCTCGCCAGCCATAACATACACAGTAGTTACAGTATGCACGTACACAATGAGACAATGTTGATTTATTTGTGGGCCATGTCCGCCTTTTGTCAGTGTAAGCTCATCCATTCCCTATGCTGAACAGAACATTTCTCCGGACTATTACTCGCTGGAAAAAACATTAGGTACACATTCCCAAAATGAAGAGAGTCAAAAGAAGCTGGAATGGGGACAAATAAAATAAAAGAATTGATTATCCATCCATTTTTTAAAATTTGCACTCTTAAGGGTCACAGACTGAGTGAGCAAGAACTGGAGCTTGTGCCAGCTGACTTGTCGCCGGCCAGTTAAAAAAAAAAAAAAAAAAAAAGTTGACTATTTAAACTCCACTCCTGAATGGGGCAGGTGATTGCCTGCTTTCTCATGGCTTCTTTCTTCGCACAGCTCAGGCAGTTGAGTGGTCGTCCTCGAAGGTTGTGTGTGGGTTTGATCCTCAACACATGAGATCATGTCTAAGTGTCCTTGTTGTGCAAGATACTGAGCCCTATTTGCTCCCAGTGGACTTGGTAGCGTTGTGCATGGCGGCGACCTCCCAATGGTGTATGAATGTGTGTGTGTGTCAATGAGTGAATGCCAAGTTTGGGCAGTAGATAAAGCGCTATATAAGTACACTCCATTTAACATTTTATACATTTAAAGCACGTACATTTATCATTTGAGTTTGCATGGTTTGGGAGTTGATTTAGGTTTTGGAAATTATGATGTCAATTGGATGTGAAAGTATACCTAATGACGAAATACAGCATGCTTTTTTTTTTTTTTTTTTAATTTTGGGGACACTGTTACAGATTGAAGGGGCAGAAAATCAATATGTGGCTACTGTACTTTAACGATGACACATTTCAATGTGAGCATCTAAATCCAGGGTTTCATGTTGGATCCTAAATAGATTTACCAGACTGTGGTTTATAAAAAAAAAAAAAAATGCCAATAACTTCTCAATCTTGTCATATTCTTGCCACTGTTGGAGTCCTTTCTTCTATATATCTTCGCTTATACCCTGTTCACTTAGTAGTGTCTGACATCCCTCTTAGCTCATTTTTGATTCCTCCTTTATCTGGCTCTTTCCTCTTCCGTTAATTCTCACCCTTTTCTGCCATCCCAGTGCTTCCTCGTCCTTTTTCTTCTTGGCATCTTCCAGCAGGGAGATTTTCGAGGTAAGCTCTGCCAGCTCAGTGGCCTATCCACAGGTGCACACAAATGGGGAAAGAGTTAAGAGTGCTCCTAATCTAAGGTCACTGTGCTCTCTCTGTTGTGACAATAGGTTTGAATGTGTGTGTGTGTGTGTGTGTGTGTGTGTGTGTGTGTGTGTGTGTGTGTGTGTGTGCGTGTGTGTGTGTGTGTGTGTGTGTGTGTGTGTGTGTGTGTGTGTGTATATATGCCTGTGTGGACGCAATCTCTTGAGTTCTGTGGGGCACACTTGGATTCATGTTAATAACCAAATCTGCAATACCTACTTCTTGCCATCTCACACAATAGTAGTAGCACGGTAGCTCTATTTTTACTTGAAACTAGTCACAATAGTGAAGCATTGCAAGGTGGAGACTAGTTACACACGTTAAGGTGTTAAGAGAGGCGAGGAGATGCTCTCAAAAGAGATGAGTTTTCAAGAGATTCTTCAAAGTGCAGAGGAGCGCCTTCTCTCTGACAGACAGTCATACTTTTGCCCTCTTCAGGAGCAACCAAATGAGAGCCAGTGGACATGCGCGTGTAGGAATAACATACATGAACTAGCATCAGCACGTTTGTACAGTAATAAAGCAGATGTACTTCAAATCATACGATTCCATAAATGTAGGTTCGTCTAACGGTGAATTGGGGACATGTACCAGCTCTTCCTGACTCTTCATCTCTGACTGGGGAAGTTGTAGCAGGGCTTCTTTAGCTTGCATGGCAGCCCTGTGGTCGTTGTCCAGGCTCTCGGCTTCCTCCTGTGCGAGCGTCCTCTCCTTCTCTAACTCAAGGGCCCTGCGAGTCTGTTCCTCCAACTCTGAAATTCAACATCCAGCACACATAATGCACAACACACCATATACACCACTGTTACTGTCTCTGGGACAAATTTCTCAAATCATAAATATTTCAATATGGCAAGCCACTTTTGTTTTTTAAATGTTTGCAAACAATCAATTGTTATATTCAAAAAGTTGTCAGACCATCTTGAGCTCTCTTTGTCTGCTGCTCAATCTGTCGCAATCTCTCCATGAGCTCCATGGTCTCACGAGCAATCTTCTCGGTTTCTTTCTCAGCATTTTCACGCTTTTTTTTCTCGCTCTCAAGCAGAGCCCTGACAGGAGAATTGTGCATAAATACACATCTGAAACAACTCCATCCCTTGACAGTTCTTCCTTAAGTACAGAGAACACACTGTAAACTGTAAAAAAAAAAAAAAAAGAGAGAAGTACTAATCATTGCCTTTTACTTTGTACCTCTCCATCTGCCTCTTGTTCTTCTCTTGTCTCGCCTGGGCCTTCATTTGCTGCACCTCAATGGTGTCGGGTTTGCGTCTGCGCATGTACAAGTCGTGGTTTCCCATACACAGTGCCAGTATGCGTTTGTTGATGCGAAGACGGGGTACATAGAAAACAAAGTCCTTTCACACAAAAAGCATCAAGTATTTATGTTTTGATTGATGACACAATACCTTCGAATCTTATTCATTGGACAGTTTTGATATTGTGGACTTCCTGGACACGTGCCCGTAAAGCAACATTTGTGATCATCATTTCAGTACAAACTGGAATTTACGCGCGTGGGAACATTAGAATTTCCCCTTGTCATGTGCTACACTTGCTGACAGGCACAGTGAACAGATGCGAAGCAGCATGTCCGTGTAGTAATCATTAGGTAGCAGTTGTGAAAGGCTTTCAAGGCTAAAACATTTGCGAGCTCATAAAACGAAGACTAAACATTCTATGCAGGTCATTCACTCAAGCTAAAACGGCGACCATCTTGACATTTAGTTTGTCTGCAAAAGACCAAATACATTTCTCTTAAATAAGAGTTCTTAATTAGTCCCCTGCAGGAATCCGTGACTCCACGATCGCAGAATTTGCCGCGGATTTCAAAGCTCTTTGCGGAATTGAAATCTGTCCGCGGAAATAATCCCGGCAGCTAGATGTTGCGGTCAGAGAGGCTACGTTCACACTGCAGGACGTGAGGCCTAATTGTATTTTGGTTCACATGACCCAAAAAATGGTGTCCTCAAACGTTAGCTCAACTCATCCGCACAAAGCCCGACGTTTATTGACAGATGCAAAAGATGACGACAAGCGGCAGTATTAACGGAAGTAAATGTGATCCAACGCGTAGGGGTTCAGTTTATAATGATCTGATATCAACGAAGGAGGAAATTACATTTATTATACTGTAGGCGGTATGCTGACAATATCTTTGCTTGAATATCACTTGTTCTGATAGTTTGGTAAAATGTTTAGCACTTTATTAATAACTAAAATAAAATCTATAATAATAATTACTATGAAATAAATCTGCCTTAAAGTGCAATACTGATGTTGATTATTTTGTAACCACAATGTTCAATGGTGTTTTGGTTTTGCAGATCATTTCTTGAAACAATTCTAATTCATGAGTGCATTAAATTGCTTTATTACTGGTCATTTTATGTGTTTTATTTTTTATTGCTCGCGGAAAATCAAGTTTCAAGCTGTGGAATCAACACTTTTCCTCTGCTGATTCCTGCGGGGACTACTTTAAGAACTGGCCTGTCATGGTGGACATAATGTTCGTTTTCAGTTTTTCCATACCGGAGATTTCTTGTCAATGGGTTTGATGACAAACTTCTTGTCATTGAAGGAAATATTTCTGATTTCGCTCCAGGGGAAGCCAATCTTTGGGGTCAGCCTGCAGAATATTAGAATACTTGATGAAACAGTACCGACACTCATACATAAAGTAAAACAATACACACACGTGTACATTCATAGGATAATTTCATTTTGACTCGTAACAGGCTTAGCACAGTTGGTAGTAATGTTGGACGCCACAGATTTCCCTTGTAATCAGATACTGAGTAAAATTCAAGCCAATGTCGGCGATATCGATCTGATACCGATACTTTGTGCAAATGAACCTATATACGAGTTGCATGTAAAAAAGTAGTGCATTTCTAATCACAGCTTAATAAGAATACCAGGCAGCAGAATTATTTATGGCTTTATTTTGAACTTGTCAGTAGAGGTGCAACGATATATTGACAACTAATTGCGAATCAACTGAACAGATAATTCCTTTGTGTAATCAATCACTCATTTAGGTACCTTATTTCCCTTACGGTTGGCCAAATGCTCATGCGAATTTCAGCTTCTCAACACTAAATACTTCCCGATTTCCATTGTCCTCCATGAAAGTGGACTGATTCAAAATGTGCTTTTACTTTGGAAAGCACTGATCAACATCTTACGAACCAAACTAAAATAACTGGATCATAAATAATTTTTGTTTATGCATTTTCTGCACTGTCACTTTGAATAAAGGGATGGACATTTGAATGCTTTTAAATCCAAATCATCGATTAATTGACCAAATAATCACCAGATTAATTGATCATTAAAATAATCAACGCCACTTGAAAGTATTTATTTAACCTTAATTTAACAAGCAAAGGCAACTAAGAACTCAGTCTTGTTTACCATGCCAATTTCACTACATTTGTCCAAAAAGTATTATTTATTTACTAGAAATAATGCGTCCTTGTTTATCTATTGTATCTATTCCAGCGATGTATAGTGACCGGCAGAACAATTACATTGACAATTGAATGGCCAGAAGTACAATAAATTTATACATCCGCCTGATGTCATGCACACAACACAATAAGTCATGGCTTCCAGCGAGTATATCTGCTTGATGTTCAAATAAACAGGCCCACATTTCACACTGAGTGAGTCAATTTGTGAGTAAATTGAGATCAGCCTGCAGCACCCAAGGAACGACAATAGACTCTCTTCTTCATAAATGCCTTTATTTTGTGTTGTGGTTTAACCTGAGGCGTTTCACAAGGTTCTATCACAAACCGCATTTTGACTGGAGCTGAAAGAGCTCCACAGATGACTTCGTTCGCGCTCTGCCATAATGCCATTGCAGTGTCAAACTGAAATCGAGCGACTAACTGAGCATCGTGGTGGGCTGCTGCGCTTACTAAAACGTGTGTGTGTGTGTGTGTGTGTGTGTGTGTGTGTGTGTGTGTGTGTAATAGACAAATAACCATTCATATCGAGAGAGACATTTCAATTAACTGGCCGTGCATGTTTTTGGAATGTGAGCGGAAAGCGGAGTACCCGGAGAAAACCCACGCAAACACTGGGACTAAACTCCACATAGGAAGGCCAGGGCCCAGATTCGAACTCACAACCTCAGAACTATGAGGGGGTTTTTGCTAGCCAGGTGAGCACTGCGCTGTCCCTTAAAGTGTACCTGCGGAAGCCCATTTCGAAGTATTGATGGGGAAACAGAGATACAATGTAAAGCTTGACAAATACAGTCAAACCTCTTTTCAACGTACCCCATTTACGTTCTCACCACTATAACGTTCACATTTCAAAGTCCCGATTTCTCGTCATTCATTTTCCATCTGCTGATTTTGCTTACGATGAACACCTTTATAACGTAAACTTCAGTATAACGACCAGATTTGTCCCACAACATAGTGAAAATGCCTTTGTTACAAAGAACCGTGGGAAGCTAACTGCCACCACAAACTTGCTTATGAACTAAAAGTACAGCGCTGAATTACCGTTCGTTGCTTCGCAACGCTATTGATCGACGGGTACATTGTTGTCATTCCGGAGGCACAGCGCGACCCTGAACATATGGTCTGAAAACATATTCAGTAAATGGTGATTGTGTTTATCTTGGGTGCCAAAATACTAGCAACAATCCTGCCCACAGCCAGTGATGTCGCAAGCGGGCTGATATCCAAAGTACTGAATGTGTAATGACTGCCGCGTGGTTTGATGAAGGAGGCAGCTCGTAGCCGCAAGAAGAACTAATGTGAACTGCACAACACAGTCACGACGTGTTATGGGCAACACGAGTTAGCCATTCAGTGATTTCCATAACATTTGTGCATTTTGCCACGTAAACCCCATTCACGGTGTTACGTTTCATTGTGTTTGATTGAGGCGCAAATTGTGAATTTTGACTTGCAAACTGTAATGTGAATATGCTTCTTTATTTCAAGCCTTGCTGGGCCAATAAGAAATGTAATGAATTGAATTCCAGATGTTTTCAAAAGAGTTGAAATTAGATTTGGTTTTGAATCTGACATCATTTACTGACCGATTAGCAGAAATAATATAGCAGAGTTTTGAGCATTTGAAGAGCGTGTTTTAAATGAACAATCGTCCCAGCTGGGAGTTAAAGACCTACTTGTCCTTTTTGTCATATATGTTGAGGCCCAGAGCGTCCACTCCCAACCAGAGCTCAGTTCCTTTCTTGTTCTTGATGCTGAAGTAGTTGACCCCATACATTTCTAGATCCTGAGCTATCTTCAAGTACTCCACTAAAGCGTCCTCCCTGTGACAAGGAGTCATGTCATGAAGACTGAATGACTTACTTGCAGGGAGGGGAGCGTCGTCGCTGGGTTACCTTAGCATTCCCTTGTGCTCTTGATGCCACACTTGAATTCTTTCCTCCCACTGATTTTCATTCAGTTTGTGCTGCTCTAAGACCCTGGGTTTATCATTGAAGGCGACACATGGTTAGAATCCAGATGATTGAATAAAGTTCAAATTTGTATCCGTGGGACGGACCGGCTACCTTTGGGGAAGCAGCTTCTCTCTTGTTAGGTAGCCTGGTACGTGATAATCTTTCTTGAAGTCTCCATGTTTGACCTGAACCGTGTATGAGGCCAAAAGCACTGCAGTCTCCGGTGGACAGTAAATGTCGTCATTTAGGATGCTCTCTTTTACCTAATGCAAAAACAATAGTTGCAGTTGCACATTGTTAGTATTGATATTATTCTAACTCACTCACAGAAAAACCCACATCACTTCAGAGGTTTATTTGATGCACATGAACTCCCTTGTGAAAAAAAAACGAAGATAATAACCTTATGCCTGAGTCATTGGGGAACCCCCAGAGATTTTTGTGGCATCTATTTTAGTTGAGATTGCTCGTTCGTTTGCGCCTCTACAATGTACCACCATAAAACTAAAACTAACCAGTTGAAAGTGTTTTATTGTTGTTGTTTTTTTTTAATATTGAACTTACACCTTTAACATGGATGCAAAATATTTTAGCCATACTAGTCATTTGGAATGATGTATGAATATTTTCCAAAATTGTTGCAACTTTTTGAAATAAATAATTTGTGATTCCTGTTTTATTTTGTTTGCTTTACAATCGCCTCCACAGGTTGTGCACTCACTAACCTGCAGAAAGAAGAGGTGCTGTGTTGCCTCCTGGATGAGTTCTTCTGCAACATCCTCTGGGTAAAACTTTGCCCTGAACTTTATCAACAGAGGGTTGTCCCTCTTCACATCTTGAGCGGTCACCTGGGATCGGCACCCCCCAACAAAGGGATCAACACAGCAAGCAGCTAATTAACCTCAATGGATCAAGAAAGTCACGTTTGTGAGCATCTGTCAAGGCTTTAATTGAGCGGTTCATGTGAGAGAAATGCCAACAAGCTAACACCAAAACTTTCTTCTTACCCTTTTGTTGAGCTTTAGCCACGTGGAGAAACCTTTGCTATCCTGGTACTGAAGACCAAAGAACCAGGTTTCCCTCAGCCCGATTGTTTTCACTATCTAGACAGTGGCATTAACAATGGCATAAGATTGCTGTTGAAAGAGGACCAATTGGCAGGTGGTATACAATGTACCTGATCAAAAAGTTGTTTGCCAGTAGTGCTGGGCAGGATGGCAAATTCCAGCTCGGCGTCCATGCTCGTAACCCGA
The DNA here is from genome assembly GCF_001891065.2 of Hippocampus comes. Lineage (NCBI taxonomy): Eukaryota > Metazoa > Chordata > Actinopteri > Syngnathiformes > Syngnathidae > Hippocampus > Hippocampus comes. The sequence continues at coordinate 6,067,438 of NW_017805744.1, forward strand.
ACATTTATCTGCCGGAACACACAAGATACAGGAGAAAAATATCCCCATTGCGCAATCGTCACTGAAGAGATTTTGAAAGGGAGATGACGAGCAACAAATGAGTAGAAATGAACACTACTTATTTTGTGCGATTTTTGTATGCTCGTTGAAACTAGGGTCAATGTGTTGGTTCTTGGACAGCAAAAGAGAGTTCCTTACATTCTTCTGTTCAACCAGGAGCATCCACTCACAAGAGGTTGGTGGAGGCTACAATCAAAAAATGAAGCCCACAGTAGATTTTTAGATGGGGTTCATTCGATGATAAGAATTGCGTAATGTGAATGCGTCAGAATTAGGGGTGGGAAAAAAATGTCAGTGGGTGACGATGTTTTATCACTTTATCTTACGATACAATGTCAATGCACCAGCATATAACACATTTTGATTTTGTTCGATGAAACTAAATATAATTTTGTGCTCTTATGACAATTTCGAGTTTTAAATGTGATGTGATTCTCCTCCATGTACTACTGTGCACTTATCAACATCTACAGTTGATTAGCAATGAAAAAATTTTTTTTTTGAGTTCATTCTGTTCCATCAGTTTCCTTATCTTCAATTAGACAGACATCACGATGCAGAACCGATTATTTTCTTCCAAGCAATAAATGATCAAAACAACTGATCAAAACAACTGTCGTATTGTGACACTATCGCTATCACTGGCAAAATAGCATGACATTATCATCTGCGTTTCCCACCCCTAGTTAAAACAATGTTGCCCATTCAACTCTGTATTTATACTTCTATCGTAACAAGATAGGACGGAATAAAAGAAAAATGGAATGCCTAAAACAAGATACTTCTGTCAACAACAACAGTAACCATCAAAATCTACTGCCCCCCTGCAATTTGTTAGCTCATATGAGCGTGCTTTAAAATGCATTTTACCTTGCTTTGTTCTCGATTACAGTGCCTCATTTTTCAACCCAACAGGTTATGGTGTTAATTCCAAACCACTACTAAATACATAAACATCCTGAAACATATAGCCTACATTCACAATGTTGACACAAACAATGAAAAATTGCTACTCACAGTTGACATTTCTCTGGTCTGTCGTAAAACAATTCTTCTTAGCGACGCTTGTCTCCTTTTCTCTGTGGAGTCATATGAAACTGCTTGCAATACCAACAAGGATTAGACGGAGTGAGAAAAGAACATTGCATTGTTCCCAAGTACCTACCTCTCATTTAATCCAAAGGCAGCCTGAGGCCCAAGCATTGCTCAAAGGCAGACTTCATCTGAGAAGACTTCTCCTCATTACATTTTAATCATGTGTCACTTACCTTGAACCGACACCGTAATCTTTGTCTTCTACAATTGTTTTGATTCCAATTTTCAGGTTTTTTTTTTTTATTAATAGATAAACATATAGATAGATGGATCGCAATGGAAGGGTTGATGGATGGATATACTTTATTCATCCCGTGTGGTGGATTAAGTTGTCACAACAGCAAAATTCACACATATACAAGCACGTGCGCCAAAAATTTAACTAATTTAAACACAGAAATGTTGGCCCTCTGAATAGTGTATTAACCCTTTCATTGGCCCTGTAAACTGATAACATGAAAAGCTATCCACTGTAGTAACCGCTGTCTCTGAAAGGGTTGAAGTAATATGCCCTCAATACTTTGGTTGGATTCCTTGTGCATTAATGACAGCATCAAGGCATGGAGGCACAGTTCAGGTGCTATTGTAGCGCAAGATGCTTTAATATTGGCCTTTAGATCATCTACATTTCAGGATTTCTGTTCCTCATCTTCCGCTGGCCAATCAAGTGCTGACGTAGTTGCTGGACATACCATACTGTATGTTGCCGGCATATGTACAGCATGCATAAGTGTAAATGCATGTATGTATCCTTGAGTATTATATGTTGACTTTCTTCATGTTCTTTTCAGATTGAGATATACTACATGAATGATCTATTATTATATTAATGTTAACAAGTTTTAAAAAAGGTTCTGGCGCTTTTTGATTTGAGGATTAGTAACTATATTAACCAGAACAAATATGTCCTTACTAATGATTTCAGAAATGTGTTGTTTAGCCTTTATTAACAAGAGGAGATGAGAGGAAGTGGATAGTAGGTCTTGGATAGTCATTTTGAGACCAGGGGAGGCACTGGGGGAGCCTTAGAATCTTACATTTCTTCCCCGCAAAGTTCTCCATGGCCATTCTCTCAGGGGTGAACTGAGCCAGCAGCAGCGTGGCCAAGAACTCCTTGAAATCTTGGTATTCAGGAGGGACCCCTGACACATCGAAAAAAGAACTGGGTTAAGGTGAGTGCCGAGGCGGAGCAGCTTGCCTGAGAAAGACCAACTGACAGAAAGAGCTCCAACCAAATATGGCACCAGTCGTTAAGTCGATTTATTGGGTTGTAATACTAAAGATCAATAAGGACCCCTGGATCAAAAGGATGGAAGGTGATTGCAGGATTTGAAACCGGATGGTCTCCTGTTGGAAATTTATCAGGAATGGCCCACAGGTTTTGGAATTCCAGCATAAAGTTTTGGGGCCCCCAGCCAGGGCTCAGGGGTGGTCTTGAGTAGACACGGTGAGGCAGCTGGCAGTGTTGGGGGAGGAGTTGGAATAACTTGTTGGGTTTATGCCCGTGCTTGGGTATTAGCTGACTTTCTTACCTTAACTCTCAATAGATTTGCAGGGCATCTGGAATAAACAAAAATCTGAAAAAAAAAAACCTCCACAATATCTGTGTGAACAAGTAACCAAAAGATTATCATTCCCATATAAATCACCAAGATACAAATCTACCACATTTTATTGCAGTGGTAAAACTTTCAATCACAAGCCTACAAAATGACAAAAATATGTCGGTATTTTATGACTAAATTCTGGGAATTCACTGTGCCCAGTCTTTCTTCCTCAATAATATTCCTGAGTCTTATGATCATCAGTGTACTTCTTTGTTTGTTTGCGTGTGTGTGTGCTTGGTCAACCGACCCTGGAATGCAGAATGTTTGTAGGAAAAGTGCTATATCAATTGAAGATTTACTGCTTGATAGACTTCATCACAAAATTATTGTGATATTTTTTTTGACAAAATTTAAGAAGATTTTTAACAGACGATTTATTTTTAGACAGTAGCAGCATATTGCTATATGATATGAAATGTATTTTTCCCTGCATGTAATTCACTATATACAAGTTGGTGTGTTTTCAATTTATTATCCTGGCTATAAAGACTTATATTGGAGACATGTTGAGAGAAAGCAACAGCACTTGCCTCTAACAGGCTTCGCCAACCCAGTTCGTGAAGGATTCCGAAATCTGAGACGATGCTCCATCACACACCCCTGGCTGCAACACATAAACAAAAATCTGAAAAAAAAAAACCTCCACAATATCTGTGTGAACAAGTAACCAAAAGATTATCATTCCCATATAAATCACCAAGATACAAATCTACCACATTTTATTGCAGTGGTAAAACTTTCAATCACAAGCCTACAAAATGACAAAAATATGTCGGTATTTTATGACTAAATTCTGGGAATTCACTGTGCCCAGTCTTTCTTCCTCAATAATATTCCTGAGTCTTATGATCATCAGTGTACTTCTTTGTTTGTTTGCGTGTGTGTGTGCTTGGTCAACCGACCCTGGAATGCAGAATGTTTGTAGGAAAAGTGCTATATCAATTGAAGATTTACTGCTTGATAGACTTCATCACAAAATTATTGTGATATTTTTTTTGACAAAATTTAAGAAGATTTTTAACAGACGATTTATTTTTAGACAGTAGCAGCATATTGCTATATGATATGAAATGTATTTTTCCCTGCATGTAATTCACTATATACAAGTTGGTGTGTTTTCAATTTATTATCCTGGCTATAAAGACTTATATTGGAGACATGTTGAGAGAAAGCAACAGCACTTGCCTCTAACAGGCTTCGCCAACCCAGTTCGTGAAGGATTCCGAAATCTGAGACGATGCTCCATCACACACCCCTGGCTGCAACACAAGGTGGATCAGAAACGTTTCAGGGCTGATGTAACAATAGATATACAGCAGTGTGCAAAAGTCTTAGGCCACTATTACATTTGTGATACAGTATATCTGCTTCACCACAACAATACAATGCCCTGAGCATCTGACAGTTCCTGGCAAAGAACAACATCGCCGTGCTGGAGCAATATTCCTACTCAACAGAACAAGCTGTGTAATATTTTTCTTTTCTTCTTTAGTTCAAAAACTCTCTACCTAATCCGAAAAAAAACCCCGGTGATTTTTCTGTCACGTGCCACGTTATATCAGAGTTTTACAATTTGATTTCTTTACTAGAGTAAAATCAGTAAGCCTACTTCTACTTGTCTTTTTTCTGTACCTCTAGAATGTGAGTATTTTTGCCCTCTTTTAATATTTTACCTGACTTGTGTTGTACAGTACCATGAACAACTTTTGGGGTATGAGCAACCGTTTTGACATGGGGGTGGACGACTTCCTGGCCCGCTTCAGGCACGGCTTTACCTTGAGCGAGCGCGCTCCGGTGCGCCATCACGTCGGCCATTGTTTTGTATTTATTTATTTAAATCTAGCGAGAGACCACCGGGCAACACGGCGACACCAGCTGGGCGACGAGCAAAGGGGTTTCTTCATCATGACGGACGAACAAGAAATCATGTGCAAGTTAGAAAACATCCTGGAAGTACGGTAAGGCTGGATAACACATAAAACGACAAAAAGCATGATGTTTGCGAAAGGTCAGCGAATGCAACACTAGACAGCAAGAAGAGCCCCCTCACTCCCCCTGACTGCTTTGTTACCCTATTAGCTAGCGGGGGCTAGCAGTTGGTTAGCAGTGGCTGTGCTGATTCTCCGTGAAACGGACAAAGCTCGCCTTTGTTTATTTTCAACACGTCTTGGCGTCATTGCATAGATGCACACAGGCTGCAGCTGACACAATCATACGTTCGTAAGCATTCCACGTGTGTCGGAAGATTCCAGGTGTGGGTTGCTAAGCAGTGCTGCGGTCGAGCTAGCTACAGTACTTAGCCAACAGCAGTCTGTCAGGAACTCACTGTCCATTCACTGCTCGCTGGCTGACTAGTCCACAATAATTTTTTGTGCAATAATATTAATATTTTGGAATATTTGCAGGCACCGCTAATACAGTACCTACAGGGCACTCTACAAAAACACTTAGCCCTGCAGTTCATTTTGTAATAATTGTGTGATATGATGTACTCAACTGTTTTTATAGAGCACTTTCAAACAGCCATCGCTCCGTACAAAGTGCTGTACATGGAGCAACTATCATATATACAACAATAAAGCAATAAATCAGTAACAAGGACAGTAGAAATCATCAAACAGTAAAACTAAGATTAAGTCTGAGTCATGCTGAGTCAAATGCCAAAGAATACAAGTGAGTTTTGAGGCGGGTTTTAAAGATGGGCAGCGAGGGGGCTTGCCGAATGTTCAGTGGGAGGTCATTCCAGAGAGAAAAACCAGCAACGGAAAAGGCACAATCCCCTCTGAGCCTCCGTTTGGTTCTTGGTACTTCTAATAATGTCTGGTCCGCAGACCTGAGGCGTCGGGCAAGTGTGTAGGGGCGGATGAGCTCACAGAGGTAAGGTGGCGCAAGGTCATTTAAAGATTTGAAAACAAATAATAGGATCTTGAAAAGAACTCTAAAATGTTTAGGGAGCCAGTGAAGGGATGCCAGAGAAGGAGTTATGTGCTCCCTCTTACGAGTACCAGTCAAGAGGCGAGCAGCAGCATTCTGGACCAGCTGGAGACGCTTAATGGAGAATTGGCTGACTCCAAAGTAAAGTGCATTACAGTAATTGAGCTGGGATGTGACGAAGGCATGAATTACTGTCTCAAGGTGCTCATGAGGAAGGAGAGGTTTTACTTTAGCCAGCTGCCTAAAATGAAAGAAGCTGGATTTAACAACGGCACCAATTTGCTGGTCAAGTTTAAAATCACTGTCCAGTTTAAGACCCAAGTTTGAGACTGTTGACTTAAGATAAGGAGCCAGGGGGCCCAAGTCTACAGGATGGGATGCACAAGGGCCACTGGGATCAAACAGTATCACTTCTGTCTTCTTTTCATTGAAATTCAAGTAAGTCATGTAACACATGACAAAGGGAGAACTATAATACTTTTGACAATTCCCTTTTCCCTATTTTACTCCTGTGTAATAAAGTAAAATACAATGATAGACCAAAATACAGACTAGTGTGGCCAATGAATGTTTGTATTCGCTTTTCGTCAATTGGTTTTGCTTGAAACAGAAATTACTTTCTCAAAATAACATGGACTAATTCCCAAGCCACCTTGCAATTGTTCATAACAGAGTGCCATTTCTCACAGATTTCATCAAATTTCCAATGTCTTAGTAGTGTATGTCTCAAGCGTCTGAGTTCATCTTTGCAAATGGGTATGTACAAGTAGCCTCCAGTTCACATAATGAGCCCACGTTTAGCACATTTTCCAAATACTGTTTCTCAGTCCAAAACATGACAGCATGATTTTATTGTGCAAGTCACCATATGAACTGTTTGGTCGCTTGTCAAAATTAGTCAAGAACAGAATACCATAATCGCCATATATGAATTCTTGGGGCATTAGATAAATGTTCAAGGAATAGAGCGACGACCACCGTACTATCATTTGCTCAATTCAATTGAGGATTTTTTGTCCGCTTGGAAGTGGACAGTTTATGAACATTGGGTTCAGAACCAGAGGTCCCTGCTGCATACAATGGTCACGGCGTGCGAGGACATCACAAGGGATCAGTGTAGTGGAATGGTGGCGACATTTGCAGTTTCTTTTCTCTCTGTATAGCAATGGAAAATATCCGCTGCAATGTGGACTAAAATCTATGGTCAATCAAGAGCAATGCATCTATGGCCAGGTGGATGAGGAATGGAGAGGGAGCGTGTCAATAGCAAGCAGTGAACGTGTTACTGCCATAGTGAAACTTTATTTACAGCACTGTAGGCTCGATACACAGTGTGTGTGTGTGTGTGTGTGTGTGTGTGTACTGTATTGGGTGTGTGTCATTATTTTGCTTTTGCTGCTGTTTTGCTCTTGCTGGTGAAAGGAGCAAGACCGGAACACAACACAACCATTCTGGTTTTTTTTTTCCCAACATGGAAATCCCTTTTTTCTCAGTTAAAAAAATTTGAAATCAAAACTTTCCAGTTGACGAGGGGCTTCCGTCTAAGATAGAGATCTCCAACATAACTGTAGTTTAGGGCTGTCACAAATTAGTCTTTTTAAAATCGATTATCTTGTTGATTATTCCACCGATTACTCTATTAATTGCCAATCCCAATGCATTTGTTGAGCATCACTTTCCTTGTTGGTGGTGTTTACTGGTATTGATTTTCTGCTGTGAACAAGATGAGCTAAGTGTTGTCTTCTTGTGCCAACAGGAACAAAACAGTCCAAATGCAGAAGATCAAGTCTCGCCTGAAGATTGAGTTTGAGGCTCTGGAGTCTGAAGAGAAGCATCTAAAAGAGTACAAGCAGGAGATGGATCTCCTCCTTCAGGAGAAGATGGCACACGTGGAGGAGCTCCGGCTCATCCATGCAGATATCAATGTGGTGAATATGTGCCACAATTACTGAGTGGTACCATTATCATCATCATCATTATAGCATGCAGTTTTGCTCAAGTTAATTTCCGATGCAAACTAATTAAAAGTTCAGCTCAAATCTTAAAATGAACTAGTTCAGCAAAAGTACACTATACATCCAGTTCAAATTGCCCAAAATATGAATAAGTTCACAAACTTCAACCTTTTCTACTGAATGTAACTTCATTCACCTCATTCAGATATAACACTGATAGTCTGTCTTCAGTTAATTTTTACATGGGTATAAAAGAAGACAAATTGCTTTGTGAAAACAACAATTTAGAAGCATGTGTGTATTGCGGTATGAACATTTCCAAATATACAGCATTGCATTTGTACAGTTCAGGATTTTTGGTGTATTTTTGTTTTTCCAAAGATGGAAAGCACAATCAAGCAGTCTGAAAATGACCTGAACAAGCTGCTAGAAACAACTCGCCGCCTGCATGATGAGTACAAACCTCTGAAGGAGCATGTTGATGCGCTGAGGATGACTTTAGGACTGCACAGACTCCCTCACCTCAATGAAGAAGAGGAGAAGCTCTCACTGGAGTCAGTGCGCGCACACACACACACACACACACACACACACACACACACACACAGGAGCAAGGCTTGGAGGTGGGAATTGATTGCAAGCGCTTGGCCGGGCACAGCCTGAAGAGGTCATGTGAGTCCCCCTTCATCACCTGAGGGAGGGGCCAAAGGGGTTGGGTGGTGGCCGATTGCATCTCTGCTTTTTTTGCAGATGATGTCGTATTAGTGTTGCTTCATTAAGCCACAATCTCCAAAGCTCTTTGGAGCGGTTCGCAGCCAAGTGAGAAGCGTTTGGGAGGAAAGTGAGCAGCACCTTCAAATCTGAGACCATGGTCCTCAGTCAGAAAAGGCTGGAGTTCCCTCTCCAAGTAGGCTAAAATCCTGCTTCAAATGGAGGAGTTCAAGTATCTTAGGATATTAAGGTCTTGTTCATGAATGAGGGCAGGATGGAGCCGAAGATCGACAAGCAGATCGGTGCAGCGTCTGCAGTGATACGGACTCTTATCAGTCTGTCATGATGAAAAGAGTGGTGAGTTGGAGCCAAAAGAACAAAAACCTGGATACAAGCAGATGAAATGAATTTCCTCCACATGGTGCTCAGTCTCTCCCAGAGAGGGTGAGAAGTTCGGGAGGGACTCAATGTTGAACCATTGCTTTTCCACGGCGAGGAGTCAGATGAGGTGGCTCAACCATTTGGTTCGGATACCTCCTTCATGAGGTGTTCCAAGCATGTTCTTCCGGGAGGAGTCCTGAGGGACGAACCAATTCAAAGTAGGTCCTTCTTTCCACGATTAAAAGAACAAGATGGTGTATTGTGTGGTCGTGTATCAAGATATAACAACAGCACCATAGCGACTAGAGCTTATTTGAAGTAACCAGGAAGTCATGAGTGGTGTTGCAGCACAATGATGTGTTCTCGTAAGCCACTATTTGGTAGGAAGTGACTGTTTGGCAATTGCTTTTGTTTTTCAAAGGAAGATTGTGTATGGGTCTATCAAAAGGTTGGTCAAAAGTAGTTTTGTCAGTGAAGGTTTGATTAAAGTCACTTGAAATTACTGTGCTACACAGCCTGTCAACAGACTAATTTATCGTATTTAAGTACAACAGTGCCAACCAATGGTAGAGCATCCTTTGATGCTCTACCATTAGTGATGAGCAATGATTCGATCTAATCAGCAAGTTGAGTTGAGGTGTGAAAATCCAGCGCTGAAGGATTGATCAGGCAAAACCCGTCTTGGTTTGGAGTACTCATTATGTACTCCAAGGACACTGTACTTGAGAAAATTGATGGCAGAAGGTACTTAATTTTGGCTCTCAGAGTGATCATTTTGTCCAAAAAGTCATGAAATCATCACTCTTATGACTCATAAAAACACAAGGATCATTTGACTGTCCAGCTGCATGCCTGAAGTCAACTAAGGTTTTTTCCCCCCTCTTCTTTTTTAAAATCATGATTATAGGCCACACTGCGGAGAGGCTTTTCAGTGGAGGTTTGAGTGGCTAGGGCTTAGCTAAAGCTCAGCTCAGGTGTCTTGCTGTTGTTTACATTCATTCCGCTGCCTAGAGCACCTGTCAGACCAGAAAACCGTGCACGGCGGTTGCGCTGTCTCATCCAGGATGTTGAAAGTGCTGTGAAAAGTCCCTAGAACATGTCAGTGAACACTGTAATCCAATGGTGATTACTGTAAGTCCACACGATTTTAGGAACCGGCAACTAAGGTAAAAGTACAGTTAAAAATGAAAAGGTACGGCTCAGTCATCATCACTTTCCATCGTCCGATCTCTGGAGCGCCCACCCTGGTAGTTTTTTTCTCGGACCCGTTAATGATATGTCATTTTTTTCCCCCAATATCATTTCAATCACGAGTGGTGCAATAGTTATCGTGCATCCCTAATTCTATTGCACTAATTTCCCAAGCCTGCCCTTATTATATTCACCACTCTGTGGAGGGTTGCAATCAAACGGTGAAAGATTTTCTCTGTGAGTGTTCTTAGCTCCTGTTTCTATGACAGAGTTGTGTTGAGCAGATCAATGCTGCTTTAAGGAGGAAGTAGGTGTGCCATACGGGAGTCTGTGTGGATGTCGGGTGGAGCAGTTCAGCTGCAGACTGTTTATCTAAAGAGTTTGTTTAGTGGTTGGATTAATTGGGAACATTTTAACGAAACATCTCCTGCAAATTCTAATTGGTACGCTGCTGGCTGAATCTGTGATCATCGATCGGTTGTTGATCAGCTCAGTGTGTTTCTAACCGCAAGGCTGCTGGCCATCACTCCTATTCTGTTCTTAGTGCCACGATGCTCTCAGACTCCTCAGTGGTACATCTCACTGTGAGAAAAGTAATTCTGCAATGATTTGATACCTTTTTAGTGCCTATTGAAATTGTCCGACTGAAGTCGTGATCGAGCAACTTTCGAGCAAATGAAATCACATCTCATACGCCTGTTGGGTGTTGCGATTTTCAAATACTCAGAGAGAAAGTGACACATTTGCATGAAATGAGCTCTAACGCAAAGAAAATCAGTTTGAAATTTAAAATACATGTTAAATGAACATTCATTGAACATGAAATATTGAGGTGCGTCGTGTTCATGAAATGCGTGAATATGTGGTACGTTGATGGATATGGTTCAAGGAAAGCCAGCCCATTAGATTTGTTCTTCAGTGAATTGTACTCCATCACAAACCCATTCTCAGAGAAACCAGAGCATAATGAAATAGGATATCACCTTTTTTGGGGGAGGGGGGAGAATGCGCCAGTCAGGCATAAAAACCAAGGTGGAAATTTTTCTTCCCCATGCCCTCCCCGCCCATGCACAAAGACACTCACATTAACTCAGACAAACACTCTCAATATGACTGTACTTTGGCTCAGTATTGTATATTAAAAAGAGGGAAAAAAGTGTGAGCATGTTTTCTTTTGTGTTGATGCTCCTGATGTGTGATGGGATGGGGTTTGTAAGATCCTGCAAATGAGACTCACAGCCAGCACTGTCTGTCTTGTCTTTGTCTTCGACAGTTACTTTGAGAAGCAAAAAGCAGAGTGGCAAAAGGAGCCACATGAGCCAGCCATCCCGGAATCTCTTGCTGCCGCTGCTGCAGCGGCACAGCAGCTTCAGGTGTCCCGGAAACAAGATGCCCGCCAGACGGCTACCTTCAGACAGCAACCACCACCCATGAAGGTATCTGCCAGCCCGAAAGCACTCAAGAGGGGAACAAGTCTCTGGGTGGGATTGTATTTGAAAGAAGTCAAATTAATTACAGCGTTTGTAAATAATTAATTGGACTTTAAAGGGGAAGTCACGTCAAAAATGTTCTTTATTATAAGTTTTATGAGGCCTTACCAGTCTAAACACGGTATTCTGATTCATATTGCATTTGTGGAATATGAAATAAGCATCAAAATCCTCCCATTTTTAAGCCAACTCAGGGAGTGGCCACGTGCTGTCTAAAGAAAATGACATCACGAGCTGGATTTAGAGACATGGTGAGATAGAAGTATGTCGCAAAAGTGGAATGGAAGCCCATTTTTCGCATTTCCACAAGTCATTTAACAACGCCACCGGGAGTCGGTAGAAGCGCACTGCGGGGGGGAAGTGGGCCCGGTCAGGGGCTGCTATGCCCTGAGGCAGAAGTCATTGCGGAGGGTGATACCCCTAGCCCTTGGCGGCCACCGCAACCGCCGGGTTGAATCCCTCGTGCAGACTGCGCAGGTCCACTCGTTTACGTCCCAACGGTTTAACGCCATGTTGCGAGTCTCCCAAGAACATTTCATGAGTTTTTACAATAATTAGAGATCTCGCATGACGGGCGTTACAAGCATTACGCCTCAGAAGCGAAACACACTTCACTGGAAACAAGTATAAGTTGCAACTTTATCGAAATTGTACAAATATTGCTTTTATTTTGAAAAAAAAAAACCTGTAAGGGAAACCCAATTACAATTGCTCAGCGCTCAGGTAACAACAAATCACGGCTAAGCTTGCAAATGTTACATGACCAAAACAGGTGTGGCAAAATGGCTGCCCTGTGAGATGGATAAAAATTGGTTGATTTTACTGCTAGATTCATATTCCACAAACGCAATATTTATCAGAATGCCATGTTTAGACTGGTCGGGGCGCTTAGGATATATTATTGTGAAGAATTTATGACTTGACTTGACCCTTTAATCTTGTAATACTGTATATTCCGCTGTTCTTTTAAATCTCAAGTACAGTGGCACTTAACAAGTTTAAGTTGTTTTGTGACCAAGCTTGAAACATTAAATTGGTTCTCGCCACTAAAATGATTTGAAATGACAATCTGTTCCAACCCCACAAAAAACACACACACATATGTTGCATGTTTTAGGAAACAAAAAGGCACAAGACATATTTAAACATTCCAGTTTTTTTGGATTCTAAATCGCCCCAGAGTGTGTCACACCAATCAAAAAATGCATCATGAAAAAGAACGAAACAAATGGGTTGTTCTCAGAAATGACGGTCTGCCCCAGGCTGCAGATGGTGACCCATTTTAAGAGTCAATATTTTTTCCCATTTAAAATCAGTCATCAAATTTGACTGTTTCCAATACTGGATATACAGTATAATGCAGGCATAAAGTAAACAACCTGACTGAGATTTGCGCTGTCCATAGAACCCACTAGTGCTGGGTTCTTTGGAAAAAAATATATATTTTGTAATATTTATAAAACAATATTTATACAACGATGTACCACATTATATTTTCAGTGATTCTATAAAAAAATATTCAACACACTATGACAGGTTATTTTTTCTCACTTACTTGGACATGCCATTAAACAGACCTGTATCAAATGCATGCGGAAGTGCTGCTAATATAAAATTATCACATGTAGATATCAGTCTAAATAAGAGAGGCATAAAAAAATAAATGTTTCTGACAAAAAATGATTTTAAAAACTTAAATAAAAAGATGAAATCTACTGTTATGGCATTTTGAGAACATTTACTGTTAGATGTCAAAAAAATTAAACTAACGATTGCATCAATTTCCTGAATCACTATAGATAAATTTGGTGTCAATTGTCTCTCCAGACACTTGTTAAACTACTTACTGTTTTATGCTGTTCCAGCGAGATCTCTGCGAATTGTTCTACGTCACCCAAGCACTTAATTGCAGTATTTGACAATGGCATTAGGTTAGCTTAGCATTTAGCACAGCTTGTCTGTCTTTCCCTCTGTTAATTACTTCTCTTAATCCCTTCGAGAGTATGATACTTAAGAGAAGTGTATCGTATTCGCCGACATGGAGGCTGTAATTACTGAATTAGGAGCAAAACAGCAATGTGTTTAGCAGGCAAAAGCAGCCAGCTGAAGTTTGTCGTTTGCAATCGCTAGCTAGCTGCGGCGGTGTCTCTCCTCGACCTGCTGACATAAGTAGTCCAACGAAGCTTTTTGGGACGCCGTTCAACTATCGGAAAAACTTAACAATTTTATTGTTCTCAATTTTGTGATTCTTTGTGTTTTGATAAGGTTAAAAATGGAAATTACTCTGTGTAGTTTGAAGGAGTATCCACTAATAAGCATGTCGTGAGGGCCTTTTTTTTCTACTTATTAATAATTATGGGTTTGTTGTAGTTAGTCTATTGCTTCCCAAAGTACTCGTATTCATTAATTTGCATTCACCCACCTCTCTATTAATTAATATAATCAGTCAATCTATAATCAAACTGACCTGCGAAATGAGTCACAACAAAAATTACTTTAAAAAAATGAATCATTCATGCAAGCGGCTGAATTAGTTATGTGGGTATCAAACAACTGCTTGTTCCACCAGGAATCTGAATCTGAAAAATGTCTTTTGGATTCCATTTGTTGGTGTACCGCTGTTCGCGGGGATAGGAATTGTAAAATTCGCAAGTAATTGAAGGCCCCAAAACATTTGTAATTGTCTCTAGATGCCGGCAAAGTGATATTTTTTGCTTTGGCCTGAACAGAAAATAGTTGAGTTTTTTCAGCGAAATATAAAGGATACGGTATCCCAAAAATTCTGCCAAAGTTGAATAGTGAAGACGTGGGTTTCGCTTTACTCACTTTTTTTTTCTCGTATATATCACAAATGACTCTTTAGTTGATCACTCCCTGTAACTTATGTCGGTGGGGGTTTACTGTACTTTGCTAGAGAAGTGTTATCACTCTAAATATATACTAGCGCATACCTGCATTCAACGTTAAACATGTCTGTTCAGCTTCTGCATGTAAACGGAGAGTAATGGTGTTTTTTCACACTTTGAGACCCATTTTGAAATGTCTGTGTTTTCAGACTAAACACAGTCTCCTTTATCCTCACTCCAGGCTTGCCTGTCGTGCCACCAGCAGATTCACCGCAATGCTCCCATCTGTCCCCTCTGCAAGGCCAAGAGCCGCTCACGCAACCCAAAGAAGCCGAAGAGGAAGCCGGATGAGTAGAACCTCAATTACTAAATTTACGACAAACTGGCCCAGTGTGCTGATCGTGCACACAGAAGTGACGGAGCTACAAATAAGGAAGATTCCTACAGTTTGGCTAAATGTATTATTGGTACTGTTCCTTATTCGATATCAGTCTACCACTGACCCAGGATTGGGTCATATCTACATTGTGTTTCTATCTGTGCTTTTCCTGTGTTAATATGTAACTGTATGACTTCCTGACTAGGTTTATTATCCCTCGATCGTGTTCTTGCAATAATAGAACAAAACAGTCAGCCATTTGTGTTTGTCCTGTTTATTGCCTTAGATAATATACTGTTTGTTTTTTAATTCATTGCATGCGTGCCTCTGTAGTTGTTGTCAGTTGTGTTTTGTGCCAAAAATTAAATCCAATAATTTAATTGCTACAATGAATTAAAAATTGTTGTTTTATGTTTAGAATGTTAAAGTGACCACCACCCCAAACGGGGAACAACAGCCAGACGTATTTGCTTTAAACTATGTTCAAGTTTTAATACAGTGATATGAAAATAAATGTCTCTTTTGTACAAATTTTGTGTTATTCATATTAGGAAAACTTCGTCATCCTCAGAATATCAGTATCCAACCCAAACTTTTTGGACTCAGGTACATAAAATGTATTCTTTTTATTATCTGTGTGGCTGTACCACCTGACCAAAGTTGTTCTTCTCGTAGCAATCCTCCAAGACACACACAGTGTGTGCGGTGCAAATCAAAGGCAGAGTGCCTTCACAGGCCCACGTATGCTCGTTTCACCGGCAGCGAGCAGGCGACAAACAAGGCCAAGTTAAACAGGATGGTCAAATGTGGATGGGGAAAGAACAAGGCTCTGTGAAAATTAACAACTATAATGGTGTACTGTGAAAATTAACAACTATAATGGTGTACTTGCAGAAAGTGAACCTCCACCAAAGCCAATGATCTATTCATCTTATGGTTATCTTGCTAACAAACTGTGGAGAAAACATCTATCTTTGAAGTAATAACGTATATGCACTCGGCCTCCAGGAAGATTCTACTGGTTTACCGAATGTCCAAAGGCTTCTATCAATCCATTTCTATAGAAGTTGTTCTCATTAGGATCGCGGCTGACTGAGCCTTTCTCGAGCAGAATTTTGACAGGAGGCGGGGTACCCCCAGAACTGATCGCCAGCAACCACAACTCACAGTCACACAACTATGAACAATTCAGAGTCTTCAATCAACTTAGCACGCATGTCTCTGGCAGGCAGGAGGTACTTTGGTATACAGTGGTCCCTTGCTATACTGCGCTTCACCTTTCGTGGACTTGCTCTATTGCAGATTTTTTTTTTCAAGGGCAATTTTGCATGCTCGTTTTTAATATCTTACATCCTCTATTGTGTCTTAATTGACTTCCGGTACTTGTTACCGCCTAATTCTGCATGATGTTTTTATACAGCGTACAATCACGCATTGTATTCTCCATCCTAATTGACTATGGTATAGGACAGGGGTCCCCAACCTTTTTTGCCCCACGGACCGGTTTATGTCAGACAATATTTTCAGGGACCGGCATATCAGGTGTGGCGGAAATAATACAACAAAATAATATGGTATGAGCTGCATGAAAACTGTGGTGTTTTCGAAATATAATAATAAACACAAGGAGCGTCTAATCTGGCCGCAACACTCTGATCGCTATGGTAATGTTTAATCCTTCAAAATACGATACAACGCAAATTCAAAGTGCATGAAAATGACCACTCACCACAGCCCCGAGCTTGATTTTCTGCAACCAGACGGTCCCATCTCGGGGTAATAGGAGACAATGACACCTCAAGTGTGTGTTTTGCGTCAAGTCTACTTCGTAATTTTGTTTTAGTCGCCGTTGCTGCAGAAAAGCCCCGCCTCACACAGGTAGCATGTCGGAAATAGCAACAGTCCTACTGTGGTGATCTCAGAATATTCAGCCATAACTTTAATCCAGTTGTTTCGAACGTACTTTTAAGGCCGCTGTCATTTGATCTCCAGCAGTTTTTTTACTCATTTTGCGAGCTCTGGTGTTTTGTTTTTAAGCGGAATCGGTCACGTGACGGGGGAAAGCGTGGCTTGACGTGTGTCAAGCGTGACACAGACGGATGTAACGGAGAATCCGGTAATTTTTCAAAATAAAACATCTTTCGTATTCCGAAATAAAACGGAATTAAGGCAAGTTCTTTCTGTGCGGCCCGGTACCAAATGCCCTGCGGACCGGTACCGGTCCGCGGACCGGCGGTTGGGGACCCCTGGTATAGGAGACAAATCTGAATCCATCTCCTCCGTGCCGTGTTTCCTGTACGAAAACGAGTAATAATATCCATCCATTATCTGAACCTCTTATCCTCACGAGGGTCGCGGTACACTTGTTTTTCTTGCAAAGGTTTTAACTTTGTGTTTAAACAAGAGAAAAATAAATGTGAGTGAATGTTAAATGTGAGACAGCCTTAAAACACATAATTGTTTAAAAAAAAAAGTTTCCTTCTTCAGGGACTTCACCTATCGCGAGTTATTTTTTTGGAACATAACCCCGTGACAAACGTGGGACCACTGTGGCTGGAGAAACCCCAAGAAACAATGGGTTCAGCATGCTCCACACAGGAAGGCTGGAGCTGAGATTTGAGCCTCCAACTTCAGACCCACAGCAGATGTGCTATTCACTAGTTCAGCGTGCTGCCCCGAACGTCTTCCACTCGCAACAAATGTCAGACACCAGGTTTACGAGACAACTAAAGCGGCACTGCAGAGCATGCAACTGCACCAAAACTGGTACAACACTTCAACTGATTTGGGAAAAAAAATACAGAGCAGATCTGACTCAACACTGAAAGATAGTACATTGAAGCTGATTCAAATTTAGAAAAGTAATCTTTGATACAGCCCTCTACTAAGTCGACATAACCACAATGATAGGGTGGCGTCAACCACCGTATTATTTTTATAGAGGATGCCACGTTTAACGAATGAAACATCCAGTATTTGGTGTATGGAGCATATAGTTGGGTTTCCACGTGACAATCAGGTTGGTGTATCCAGCATATTAAAAATGAAGTCATAAGGATATATTTGACTCCACCTTAACTTTGTCCCTTACACTGTACAGATCCTGCGCCTGTCATGCCTGCTGCTATCTGTCTGAAAAAGGACACAGAGGTCCTACTAAATGAGTTCCTGTAGTGTTTTTGTCACAGTAACCCCTCATTTCATCTGTTGCCAGGGCAACTCCACGTTCCTTCGTAGTTGCTAAGGCGACCACAGGTTGCTGTGACCCGCATATTTCCACAAAATAGTTCCTCCCAAATCCAGAGAGGGGCATTGGAGGGCGACGAGGCGTTTTCCACAAACTCTACTAACATGCACACTCCTAAAAGAAAGAATTGTTCAAAAGGTCCATCAGATTAAACGCATCGGCGTCTCCGAGAGACATCAATATCAGAGATGTTTGGACCTAGGCCATGTAGCTCTTGGGTGTATTTAGTCTGCCTTACAGTGTCTGGTACCGCAATTGTGTCTTCGCTCTGATAAAAGTTTCCAAGGCCACAGAAACCTGTTACTCCTCACATTGACCACAGTGGGAAACAAAAAGCATACACACACGGCATTAACATGAACCAGAGCAGGCAGAACTACAGGAAAAGGCCAGACTGGACTTTTTCTTGGGTTATATGCAACTCTTCACCTTCTCATCCAGTATGAGAGTTTTGATCCTGAGCAATGAAATTATCCAAAGCATGACAGACTTCACTTCAGGACCTTGAGAAGGAGGTTGCCAAACCTTAACCTCCTCGAAGGCCTCACACGAATACTGGTGTGATTGGTGAAAAGCACAAAATAATCCTACCATTGGATTAGTTTGGTAGCTGGATTTTCACTGGGGACTTCACTGACTTAATCCAAAATAGAAACCATCAATACTAGGCAAAAATGCTAAATACCAACACGCAATTGTGCTACGTGCATCAACTGGAGAGTTTCAGAACCAATATGTATTTAATAAGGTACCAAAAGCATAACAAATGTCATGAAGCATTCATCATAATCACCAAAGATGTTGATTATGAAATGTATTTACGTATAGGTCGCTACAGACGTATTTTGCTAGCCAAACTCTTTTTTGCTGAGACCAACCTATCGGAGGATGGAAATAATGTCATTTTGTATGTGAGCTGAATTTGAAACCTTATTGTTTAAAGAAACAGTGGTAATAGTTAAAGTCACTATACAATGGTCAGCATTGCGTTATTAAGAATTGCACTGTTTGAGGCAGGGCACGCCCCACAGTACCGTAATATTTTTTCGGGCAGCAAAAGAAGTACTGTAACTGACTTCAGTGTGGCAGCGTTATTACGAATTCCACTAACCCTAACCCACCATGACTCCAACCATAATAAACGTGATTGTTTTTATTTTGTACACGAGATACATATTTGGGCATGTGGTTACATG
The DNA here is from genome assembly GCF_001891065.2 of Hippocampus comes. Lineage (NCBI taxonomy): Eukaryota > Metazoa > Chordata > Actinopteri > Syngnathiformes > Syngnathidae > Hippocampus > Hippocampus comes. The sequence continues at coordinate 6,086,530 of NW_017805744.1, forward strand.
GACACAGCCTGCCCTTGCCACAAAGTAGCAGGCAAATTGCAGCAGGGTGTGTGCCCTGCCTTGAATTCCAGTGGCATTCATAACGCACCAGCGCTACTGATTCTGAAGGCCCTCAACAGATTACAGTAGATTGACATGGCAGCACAAAGAGGCTTGAAATCTGATCCGGCACGCCCCCCCCCCCCCCCCCCCCCCCCCCCCAAATACAACATCCACATCCCATACACATATTGAAAGATTGAAAGTAGTGCAGCCAAGAGAAACTGTGCAAAATGAGAATAGACTACCTGGAATATATTAATACAGTGTCAAGGAATATTGATTAGGATTTCGGTTATAAATGTGGGTCAGTGCTTCTGATTGTGTTAAGGCCAGCAGAGAAGGCCTTCCTATGACAGTGATTTCTCTGGACCACATGAGCCCCCACGCTGTGCTATCTGGGAGGGTTTCTGAAATCTTATTAAAATAAACAAACTCAAGAATATTATTATATATTACTTGACACCAGTAGGTCTTTGGTTGACGATGGGGCTCCGTACCTAAAACACAGATGTAACCCGATTTCCCGACTATGGAATACGATCGTTATCTCGATCAGTATCCTACACTAATCATTTAAAAATGGTCAAGCACTGAAATAAATAAATAATCAAATAAAAATTTGTAACAGAAACAAAAATGTAAAAAGTCCTTACCTTCATGTTTGCCCACCGGTAGCGAGGAGAGCCTACAGTTCGGGAGAAAAATATTCGACCACATTGTTTTCTTCAATTTCTTGCTCACTTTAATGCCTGATACCACCAGGTGTGACTAAAGGACATACAACATGACGTGCGTAAAACTAGTTTTTTTGGCAGCGCAATACCATAGATACTAATGTGAAAATTACGATTTTGGTCATTACCACGAAAATCATGACAAATGGCGAGATATCCATTTTTTTTTTTTTTTTTTTATTGAACACGCATCATTGATTTTGACATCATATCGTCCAAACAAACGTACCTCTGGTTGTACTTGGCATTCACATCAAACAACAAACTGAAGAAACACGGGTGGTGTACCGACTGACGAAATTAAATGAATTGTGAACTACGTATACTATGCTTCACAAACTAGAAATGTAAGAGCAAAGTCTTCTTTTTGTGCTTACAACAGGGACACTCCATGAAATCAACGTGTCACTATCGCCATCAAGTGGAACAAAAACAAAGATGCAAATTTGACCAGTTTACCAGTGACTTTCATAAGTCTGGATATTTCTGACACTATATTCATTGTTATATAAAGCTAATATGGAAAGGATGAATCGCAAATACTCATGTTTTCATGCCATTATTATATACACAGGTGGGTTAATGCCCTGCTAGAAGATAATGGTGGCAACACAAAATATTGACACAGAGTTTGGGTATTTTCACATGATGGTGTACTCACTTTTGTTGCCAATGGACATTAAAGGCTGTGCATTACTTTATTTTGATGGGACAGTAAACTTACACTGTTATGAAAGCTGTACACTGACTGATTTACATTGGAGCAAAGTACCATTTCTTTCGTGTTGTCCCATTGAACGATACATTACATTTATAAAATGGGAAGTGTATACTCACTTTTGTAACACCCTGTACAATGTGTATGTGTTCGAAAATAACTGAATATGTCTCTACTGTATATTCAGTGAATGCTAACAATCTGGACTATTTGCCATCTGCATAAAGAATGTGTTGTTACATTCTATGAAGACATGGTTGGGCTTGGCAAAAGAACAGCTGACTGATGGCTCCTCTGTGGAAACGTCTCACAGTCATGCAGCTGACACTGAAAATGGCTTCTGCTGGCAAACTGGGGGTCGATAGAAAGAGTATCATGGCATCAATGCCAGGATTCTCAGTAATGATTTCAGATTTTCTTCACATATAGCCTAACTGTGGCAAATACATACATGCAGTTGTATTTGGAAAACGTTATCTTCAAGGACAAAGTCATGCACTATAACATTCTTCACAGATTTAATTCTGGAATATGGACATTAACACTTGTGGTTTATATCTGCTTTTGTCCTGGACACACACACGCACACACACACACACACACACACACACACACACACACACACACACACACACACACATACACACACACACACACACACACTAATCATGTGTCACTAGACTAGTGTCACTGGTCTAGCACCTTTCTAATTTTAAGCCTGAGCTTTGACTCTCCAAGAATGGAAGTCCAGCCAGGCCCATCTGTTGCCTAAATTTAGCCTCCGCCAACCCAGAAGTTTTGCACACGTATACACACACACACACAAACACACACACAAATGCATGCACACAAACACTCCATCAGGCACTTTTCACAACTCACAAGTCTTTGCATGCGTCACACAACGTAAACACGCACAGGATTTTCCTTATGTGCAGTACTTGCTGTATTTCCTTTCCTGAATGTAACTTGAAGGTGATGACATTGCTTGGAAATAACCTCAGCCAAATAAGGTGAGTTTCTTATGATTTTTTAAAAATGTATTTTTTTTTTAATCATGCAGCATATTATGTCAAACTGTTTGTGGCTCTAGATAGTATACATCGTATATCATAATTAAATTAATGAATTGTAAGTTCTGCACTCATTTATTGAGGCATTGATAGTTCCGTGCGTAAAGACAACACTGTCTCATGGAGTCGCATTAAATAGCCACAAGCTAACATGACAAATAGATTTTGGTTATTATTCCTACACACATTGTCTGCCTTTGCAGTTGGAAGAGCTTTGACTTGCGCCAGCCTGCGGGTAAATATGGCTGTGGGTCAAGCTGTCGACATGAGTTTGATGGACATCTCCAAGATCTTCTCACTGCTGCAGCCCAAGGAAGACAATGAAGGCAACGAGCTGAGCCAAGCCTTGAACAATGCCGTGAGCAGTGACAACGTCATTGTTCTGTCGAAACTTCTTTCTCAGGAGAGTTACAGGAGGTCTATCAACATTCGAAGCGGGTGGGGGGTCCCCGTCACCCCCTTGCGGACTGCTGCTACTCTGGGACACCTGAGGTGCCTGGAGCTCCTACTGGAGCATGGAGCAGAGGTGAGATACGAAGGAACTCTTTGTGATGTGTAGCACTGAGCTCGGAACGATCCTCACTGATCAAATTTTATTGTTATCGATTTGTGATAGATGCAGACTACTCTACACCAAAGCAACACTTAAATTGTGCACATAGATCTTGCAACAGAAATGTTCAGCAGCTACTTTATTTTAGAGTTAGAATATTGTTGTTGAAAAAAATAATGCTTAATCTTGGAACAATGCGACAAAAACTATTTTAGGTTAATTGAAAAATAAATATTGTCTTTAGGTGTAAATGTGAGTTTGACAGCTTGTTTGTTTGTTTGCCCTGAGTGAGGTGAGCGACACTTCTCGATGTGCTTTGCCTCTCACCAGATAGGTTACATCTGAGTCGCAAGTCCTCGGCATGGGCCGATTACCTGCTTACAGTGGTTTTAAAAAGTCAAGGTTTCAATAACCGCTAACAGTGGCTGTCATGGTAATGAGAAGGAGGAGCAGGGGGAGGGAGGGAACCAGATGAGAGACTGCAAACACAGATGCTCGGATTAGTGTGAATTGTCCTATTAAAAATAAAAAGGGTGCGGGGGGGGGGGCTGTTCTTAGAATAGCTCACCAGTGATGCTGCACTGTGACTTAGTAAGAAACATTAAAATGGAATAATGTTAACGTATTTATTTATTGAAACTGAACATGTTACATGTTTCTTTTGCACTAAATACTCTACATTTTGTTTAAAAATAAAATAGATTGTCTTTGGAAAGAGGTTGTTTCAAAAATATGTCCAAAAAGGTCATTTTATATAATTTGAATGCAGTGCTACCGCAACATTTTTGCTCTTGGTTAACATGCTGTCAGAATCTAATATCGAACCATGCCTACCCGTGACCCTAGTAAGGATAATGGGATGGAAAATGGATGAATAGATCTCGTGTACGGCGGTGAAGAAGAGCTTGCTCTACTACTTTGAGGGGAAATTTTACTTCCTGATGAAGAAAAAAATTAATTCTGATTTTAAAAAATGGTAAAAATTTGTTGACCAGCAAAGTTGATATTTTATACACAGGGCTTCAATATCTTTCTCATATTGTCAATTCAAACTGAACATTGCTATGAATATCTTGATTGAATCGTATTCATCTATTGATAGCGACTCATACATTTTTTTACTTCTGTATTTAACAATGGATGTTTGAAATAAGCATTGCATGGAATGAATCATCAGGTCTCTGTCAAGCTATATTTTCTGGTGTGTTCACGTCCAGGTAGACAGCCTGGACGTGAAGGCCCAGACGCCATTGTTCACAGCTGTTAGTGGCAAGCATCTGAACTGCGTGGTGGCTCTGCTGAAGGCCGGAGCCGACCCAAACGGCAGCCAACACAACAACTGCTCACCGGTGCTGACCGCTGCTCGGGAAGGGGATGCGGACATTCTCCAGGAGCTGCTCCGCTTCGGAGCAGAGGTGGACGTTCGACCAAAAGTACCAGATTGGGCGTCTAATGCTACAGCATGCAGAGGGCCACTTTATATCTCGGCAGTGTATGGACATCTGGACTGCTTTAAACTCCTCCTCCTCCATGGAACTAACCCCAACTATAACTGCACAGATGAGAAGATGCTGGCACGAATAAAGCAGCCGAAGACTGTGCTGGATGTGTGTTTGCATTACGGTTGCGGCGTGGAGTACATCCAACTACTTATAGACTTTGGAGCAGATGTGTATCTGCCTACAGTCATCACTGACAAGACAACAAAGCAGAATGAAGCCTTGGCTCTGCTGCTCAAGGAGAGGGGTAAGACCCAAATGATCATCCATTCATTTTGTCACACACAATTTCAGCTGTCTCTCTAACTGTGAGTGTCTTTCCACACCAGTTTTCCCCAAACCTCTGATGTCACAGACACGCCTGGCAATCCGCAGATCCCTTCCTTTTGCAAACAAAGAGCCTGCCATTGACAGTTTGGAGATTCCTCTCATCCTGAGGAACTACCTCAAGCACAACACTTATGAACTCGCGGGATGCTCCAGTTAGCATCAGAACAACAACAGCAATCGTTCTCATGTCAGTCTTGTTTAGGAAGTCCACCTTTAAATTCAAGGTGCGGACTATATTGTCATGTCCCATCGCTTATGTAACAAATAGGGCTGTCAAAGTGGAAGCGTTAACTTCAAATCATTTTTTAAAAAATGAACTCAGTTATCACATTTTACTTCCTATGGCGGCCAATAATCTCTACTTAGGTGTACAGCCAAACTTAGGCTACCGCGCGGCCATGTACAAACACGGCCTGCAAATAATTTTACTCAGGGTCAGGGTCAGTGGGGAAGTGCACAGCCATTCCAATTTACAAAAAGACTCGCGTTGTCAGAAACTTCTCGTGTACTTTGGCCAGTTCACGCGACTCTATTCTTTCAATTGAAAAGTAGACAGTTTTTGACAGACCAGGTACCAAAAGCACCGCCCACCACTTTAACGAATGCATGAGGAAACCACAGTATCTGGAAAAAGCACAAACATGCAAGAACGAGGAGAACATGCAACCTCCATAAAGAAAGATTGACAGTCAAACCCCAAACCTCACAATCGTGAGGCAGACATTGTAACTGAACAAGTGCTTCGCAACTTTTTACACCAAGTACCACCTAAAAATATTTTTTAGCTCTCCAAGTATCATCATCTTGATTACAGAAGCGCAGTACTGTAGGCCCAAGTGTCAATGAAAAACCAGGCTGAGGCTTCCATCCGAAATAGAATTTCTGTAATAACATTGTAACCCTCTGTAACCATCTGCACAGTTAATATTAATCCAAATTACATCTTACATAATGTGTGAGTGGGGCTGGGGCAATTGTGCAAATTAAAATGTATCCTTAAAAGTTAAGTACTACTTAATTGTACTTAAATGCACTGTACTGGATTTACAGTCATTAATGCACAGTTAGGACATTGAATTAAAGTACAGTAATCCCTCGCTATAACACGGTCCATCTTTCATGGCTTCGCTGTTTCACAAATGTTTTTTCGTGCAGTTTTACGTACAGTAGACTAATATCAACAGTCTCAGACTTTTTGGAGAATTCAATGTTGGAACAATTCGAAGAGGACCTTTTCTGTCCCAATCCAAGGCCTGGTCCACGAAGCCATGGTTAGATGAGTTTGGTATGGAGGAACCCAAGAAGTGCTGGGCCATAAACCCATTTAACGGACTTTGAGGCAGATCTTCTTGTTCAACACAACACTCTTATGGATAAATTGGCCACACACAATCCCAAAAAGCTTGGATTAGTTCAAATGCAGATCCCATGTTTTCCGTTTTGATTTAAAGATGTCCCTGCACTTTAAAAAAGACAAACGCTTTTCATCTGTGCAGTATGTTGCACAACAGCACATTTGACAATAAAGTTGTAGTTGATTTGAATTGACTTCCACGTCCTTGCGAAGTGTAACACCAGTGATGAGCGTTAGAGGTCGCAGTTGCGCCACTCAAGGATCACTTTTGGGACTGGCCAAAGGCAGTGAAGCTGATCTATTTTCGGTTCGTCTTCTGTCACCCTTTGCCATATCTTTAGATTTTGCAAGTATGGTCTCATTCATAAACAATGAAATCCCTTCTTATAACGAGTCACAACTAGAGCAAACCTCCCGAAAACAGACACCCACGCCACATCACGCCAGGATGTCTTAACATCTCGCCTGAAAAACAGTCTTGCATGCGGACTTGAAAAGGAGAAAAAGATAAGCAGTCGGCTGAGAGATGTAGTTGCATAAGTGTCATTACTTATTGATGGCAGCATAGTTGCTATCTGCACTTTTTTGCCGCCCCCCACCAACCACCTGCCCCCACACTTGTCAGCAGCATCACCCTGATGAGGTCAGCGAATACTTGCCAACAGGGGCATAGCGGCTAATTCAGAAATGTGTAGTGTGTGGGACGAGGGCAATAATTGTTCAGGACTACGCCACCATTTTTGAGACAATCTTCGAGCATTCATTCTATCCAAAGAAAATCAAACCGAAAAAAATACTGAAAAAAAATGTAGCGAGAAAATTAAAAGTCCAATGGTAACAGTCAACAACAAATCAAAATCAGCAAAACATTGCCAGCAAAATTATTGCACACAAAATGTAAAGGAAAGTAAAAGGTTTTGAATCGTTTCACACACACACAAACAGTTAGAAATGCCATGTAATCATGTCAAAGGACAGTAAATGTAACACAAAGCACTAAGTCACACACAAATGACCGACACCATTCTGTAGAGGTTTTATTGTCAACAAAAGTACAGCTATACCAGATATGGATTCATTTTGATTTATTTATTATTCATTTATTTATACAGCGAAGTACAACATATTCCCAGTGCTTCTGAATACACCAAAACATATAATGTACATACAGTTGACATCTCCACTCTCCCATTCACAGTTTCTGGATTGAATAGGCATTATTTTTTTATTTCTACATCAAATAATCAAACTCAAAATGCCAGCAAGAACAAAAATGACAAATGTTTGCATATGGAGACGAAGAATTGGGGTCGTCAGTTCATTTTCTGTGGGAGGAAAAAGTAGACCTTGGACGATATGGTATTATACAATGAATTGTGTGTTTCTAAAAGTGGGACGTCAGCCTTCAGCTCACTTTGCTGTCATTGAAAACCACACCTTATATGGCTCATTGGACCCTGTGGTACCCTGACTGTTCGGATGCAACCAAATGACCGTGAGCTGTGTGTCGCCACACTTGTGAGTGCTTTGTACACGCTTTGGAATAAAAATGCCTTCTATGCATTCTGTTGGCTAACTTGGCTGTCTCAGTTCATGACTGTCTAACAAATAGGATAAAAACGATCATCATCAGCAGTCTCGGCCTTCAATAAAAGGTAATGTGAACCACATAAGACCAAGATGTACATTTTTTGAAAAACTTAGCGCCAAAATTATAACACTGGCTACTAATTAAATAAATAGTGAAAAAGTAAAATTGAGAAATTAATCGTTACTGTCAAGATGTTATAATTGAGAGCATTATTTGCAAACAAGTGTATATTATGCATTCTTATGATGTACTCTGTGTGTGGTTTCAGGATTAGGGTTATTTTTAGCACATCCCCAGAGTTTCTATGCATTCAGCTCTTCTGCTGGACTAAAAATCAATACACCACACCTGTGATCAATGCTAACTTCAGTAACGATGTCATAGAAAAATGATACCCGTTTTGTCTCAGATCTGGAGCTCAGCCGTTACTGGTGTACATCCATAAATAACCAGCGGTTATGCCAGTGTAGACTGGAATTAAAAAAAAAGAGAGAAAACATCTAATATTTGGCAAAGTGCCTTATCATTTGATCGATTAAGAGCTCTCTCTGACCTTGTGTGAGGACAAGTTCCTCTCCGCTTCCTGACATGGCATAAGAACAAAAAGGCTACAAGCATAAACGTGACACAAGCAGAAGACAGGTGGCCAAAGACCAGATGTCCCTCTGGTATGATGGCAGCAGAGTTCACAACTGAGTGCTTCATGGCGGAAAAAAATCCCATTGCAGGTGAAATGAATCGAAACAAACCGTAAAGAGTTGTTTTAAGTCTCATGCAAAGTATTTGGATGCCACAAGCATGCATTTACCTGGTACTGAGCTCTACCGTACGTGAGAACTGGAACAACATTCGTTTCCAACGCAAAATACCAATATCCAAATATATGATCTGTTCTTTTTACAGTATTTACAGTTTGTAGCTGATAAAGTTAAAATAGATGACTTTTTCTTATTTAATCCATAACTCATTGCTTATAATATTCTTTGAACAGTATACTCTAACTCGACGAAGCAAAACTAATGATTTCTAATATATATATATATATA
>NW_017805744.1:6095564-6104682 GCF_001891065.2 Hippocampus comes
ATATATAGATATTTATATTCGAAACAAATCCTCTCTCAACAATAAAGGAATCCTATGTCATTTCTACATACTGTATCTGAAATCAGAATAACTTACATTTGTGCAAGATAAATGCAGCTATGCGAGGGTGACACAGTAACAAAATGAGTGTTATGAGCGTGTGTGCCGCGCGCACAGAAACGAATCGTGCAAGAGATCTGTCAGAGTGGATCTCGTGCGAGAGAAACGGAGAGACCGTTGCAAGTCCCGCGCCGAAGGGAAACTACATGACAAATTCAAATCTGCCCGTGAAACTGAATAGATAATCACTAGTGGAATGCTGGAAGGCACTGTTAGATAGCATCTCTCTTCTCCGCAGCACAACGGGCCAGTAAGTGCGCATGATTGTGTGTCTCTGTGTGCATTTGCATCTGCGGGGGTACGGAGGTGGGTTGGGCGCAGCACTGGACCTGAGGTTATCATGCTCTGGGAACCGTCTGTTGTTAGTGAAGGGACTTATCTCCCGGAATAATCTGACTGGGAGAGACGCCACTCATCCTTGTCACAACTTTACTGTAACAAAACACACATTGAACAACATACAAATAGATTGGGTGGTTGGTGTTTTCCCAGGAAGGCCAATTTGAAGGCAAAACAAAAAAAAGACACAGAACAATATATTGAAGAACGCTTTCATAATGATGGCACATTCCTCAGATAAGTGCTGTCCACTGAATCCAACATGAAATGTGTCTGAGGTCAACATAAGTTCACAAACTGCGGCCAGATGGTTTGCGTACATTCCAACTGGAGCAACGAAAACCAGCCTTCTCTCTTGAGATCTGTTTCTCTAACTGCCCCGCTGAAGAAGCATCTCGTCCATTGTGTGTAAACAAATCCATCTGATCAGGCCACAGTCTTCAGAATTTCTGTTAATACACTTGTGTGGCGCTCTGCGCCAGAACAGGGATCAGATTGGAATAATCATGATGGGAGGGGAATGCCAAGAATTTAAGTGGCAGTCTGTGGGGATGCATGAATCAGAAAATGCCTGCATGCTACACATTATATCCATCTTTGTGCCTCCAAACTCATGTCGCACTGCTTTTCCACTTCTTTTATAATGTCAGCCTGTTTTGCCCTCCTTGTGGTTGTCAGTGGGTCTACCTTATTTTACTACAGCCATTTGCGCACAGCAAGCTTCCACAAAATCAGTACTGAGCCATGCTGTACCCTTTTCCTGTATGAGCAATACAAAATAAGTCAAAATAACGTTTAGAGTGCTGGAAAACAAACAAAAAACAAAAAAAGACATTTTAAAGATCAACCTCACTGCTTGCTGTCGATGCATTTCCGGCGGTGGGCCTTGCTCTTTCCAAACAGTCAGTGAGCTGGCAGGGGTGGTCTCTGGTGGGGAGAGAGGAGAGAGGCTCTGGCAGTTGGCGGCTGGAGCGTAGCCTGCCTATCTCCTGCTCCCAGCAGGTTCAACTGAGCAGCAAGCTCCCCACAACCCACGGCCCTTGACCTTCGGTGCGATGTGATATGAAATACCCTGTCAAAACTGCTCGCTGAATGAATGTTCATACGCTATACTTTTGACATTGGCTCTATTGATTTGTTCCTGGAGCCGTCATGCGGTCGGTGGCAGGCTTCTGAAGGATCGAAAAGCCCTCTCTGACTCAACTAGGCCGAGCAGGCGAGCAGAGAGATAAAGATGGCGGGATGACGACGAGAGGGCGATACTGTGACGAGAGCAAGTCGAGAGCAGATTCAAATGCGCGTTAAGTGGTCTGGAGCTGGTGGTGGGAGAGGGATGCCCAACATAGTCGAGCTTCCGGGTACATCAGATGAGTGGCCATGGTTCTGCCATTACTTGGACACACATTCACAAGAATGCAACACGCAATCTGAGCGAGATCTTGGACACAATCGTACAGCGACCTGACACTACCCGGTTTGTGTCCTCAGACTATGGATTAAAAGAGGAGTAAGACAACAATCTCTACAAATTCCAGGACATTCAGATGATGTGTTGATACAGGTAAGCGTTGCAGAATCTGAGGGAGAGCGCAAGTGATGGCTGACTCAGCTGGAGAAGCATAACTAAGAATGTTGGCAACATGTATGAATTGTTACGTTTGATCCCAGCGCCTCACCCCCACCCCTTTCTGTGAAAGTCTTCAGTCCTCTTGCTGCTTTCAGCCATGCCCAATATCAACGTTGGTCCTTAACTGTGAAAGTCTCAAGTCAGTGTGTTTTTGTATTTTCTTCATTCTGTGACACGATCATCCAGTGTTTAGTGCTTCGAAGAAAAAAAATAGCTGGTCCTTTAGAAGAGTCTCTATTTCTTAAATGGAGCTAATCTACTAAAATTTTGCCAGAAAGGAGCCTGGCCTCTTTTGGATTGACTGAATTCAAAAACCTCTCCTTGTGCCATGTCCTCCGTCACCTCATACTGCCCGGCACTGAGGGGTTCCTGGGGGGGCGGGTATGAGGGGGGCGTGCACCTGTTTACACCTAGAAGAGCAGCAGGTGCAGAAAAGCAAGAAAGGGGTACAAGGGGAAGGGGGACAAGGAGGCGGCATAGGCAAAAAGCAAAGAGAAAACAATCGTCAGCATTGTCACTGAATTGCCTGACAACACAACATCTATTCATGCGACGACAGCACACAGGCGCACGCATAAAAATGAGATTCCATTTGGAACATTCCTGCGTGGTCAACCTGAAATGTGATCATATGATGACTGTTGAAGAGGATGAAAAGTGGAAGTCAGCATCGGTGATGACGCGAGGGCGACTAACGATGCTATTCAAGCAAAATCGGTTGCGCGCTAACAAGAGAACTGAGATCACATCCGATGCAATGCTGCCGCAGGCTTTTGGACAAAAGACGATGTTCCTCCAGTTTTTTGTTGACCGCATAGTTGTTTGAATAGCACGCGTAACACTTGAAGAACACAGGGGTGGTGAAAACAGAGCCCAACAGAAAGCTTTTTCATGTGCATTTAACTAGATTCTACCATGTCCTTTTAGCTAGTCTACAAGCATCACAAGTATGCTGGCGTAGTTACCAGCTACTATATTTGGAGATGAAAGAGTCCAAAGTTGCCATGGCATCTCAGAAATCAACAATGATGAGAAACGGTGTGCTTCGTTCCAGGTATTTTGCCAAACGTTGCTTTAGCAGCAGTGAGAAGGGTTTGATCTATTTGTGACAGCGGAAGCCGTTTCTCCGAGATAGTGCATGTGATAATGCTTATCGGCGCATTGGACAGTGACTGCATGCTCCAGTGCCAACGGTAATGACAACACTTCCCAATGCTGTTTTTGCGGTTGCCATGGCATCTTATTGTGCTAAGCTCTGAAGAGAACTTTTATGCAGATACCTTTATCATTTTCAAACCATGTCCATACAACATGGCCCTCTTTCTCAAGATGAAATCTATCAATGAATCTGAAATTCAAGAGAGTACTTCACCTCGTGCCGGCCGTGTACACATACAGCACATACGCAAACATTTACCGGGAAACCACATCTACGAGGGTTGACGCCAGAGAGAACATTCAGAAGTGGTCATTGGTTAATTCATACTTGAATGGATGATCATGCTTATTGTGCCACTGGCCAGAGCAAAAAAACATCAGTCATGGAAAAAAGACAAAACAAAACAAAAAACAACAACATCTAGCCTAGTACTAAAATGGCTAAAATGTAAAGGATGACACCAGCAATTGTGACATGTGGGCCCAGTGTTTGTGTTGACAGGTGCTAGCTTCGAGCAACAACACGTTTGGCATGTCTTTCTTCTTCACTGTTGTAACGCGGTTGGCTTTCCATCAGAATGAGTTACACAAAGTAAAGCAGAAAGCTGTTATCCGCCTTTATTGCTTCAAAAAAACTTTAGTTCTGACAAAAAGACAAAACGGTTCCGGCTTACATGAAGGATATACAGTGCCTTGGAAAAGTGTTCATACCCCTTGAACGTTTTCAAATTTTGCCATCTTACAACCACAAATTTTTTAAATTTTATTTTTTGGAGGTTTTACTGAATATGACACAAGGTAGTCAAGTGGACTGGACATTATATATGTTTGTCAAAATTTTAGGCAAATTCAAATCTGTAAAATAGGGTGTGCATTTGTCGTGTCCCACTTTGTAGCGCCACCTTTCTCTGCAATTACAGCGACAGGTCTTTTGGGGTAGGTCTTGACTGGATTTGCGAATCTTGACACTGACATTTTTGCCCAGAACAGCAATTTTTCAGTCTTGCCACAAATGCTCATTGGGATTTAGGTCTGGACTCTCATTTTAACTAATGAATATTCTGTAATCTAAAGGATAGGTGTCAAACTCTGGTCCTTGAGGGCTGCTTTCCTGCCTGCTTTCCATTTCTCTCTACTGCACCACACCTGATTCAAATGAACACCTCATCGGCAAGCTCTGCAGGATCCTAATAACGACACTGACAACTGTGATCGAAACCAATCCATTGAATAATGAATGAAATGAAGCTGGTCTGGCTTTGTGTTCAGGGTCATTGGGCCAAATCTGTGATTCACCAAATTATGTTCGTATTTGAATATGTGTGTATTCTGAGAAACAAATGTTAAAAAGCACATATTTTACCCAAGATGCACAATGTATTCAAACTACAGTCACTAATAATAACAAAAATAGCTTACAACAAGAATTTGTAGTTGAGTCGATTATTGTCCGAAATAAACATGAAATTGACGTTTCTAACGTTTACCCTCACTTGCATATGCTTATGTACTGTATGAGTGTATCTGCCGCGACTGTCATTCAAGAGCAGTCTGTGAGAAGGACTGATGCATCGGTCATGCAGTTTGCAAGGATGAAGCGTTTGAAGTAAAAACTTTGCTTCTCTGCCCTTTTTGCCAATGTTCGCAAATGTGAACTTTGACCCGTGTGAAGTAGATGGCTATTAAATTCAAGTTAAAACCAACAAACAGTTGCCTTAGCTCGGTTGAAAAAAAAGAATGTTGCTCAACCTAACCCAAATCGCTGATGGAGGTAGGAAATTGCATCAAAAAAACTATGACACCGGATCCAGATGCCATGAAGACAGATGTCATCTTTAAAACTCAATACTTCATGCAAACAGTCCCTCTGTCTTTTCATTGATGCTTAACAGCTGCTTTACGACATATGGCAAGTCATTTGCATGTAAGCAGACAGACATTTAACTCAAATGAAAGACCAAAAGTAACGTACTGTACTTTTTCAGTTTACTCGGTGCACCCTTCAATAAAATGCATGTTTGTGTGTTTAAGGAAAGCAAATGAAAGTAGATAAGAAAAAGCAGGTTGAACGAATAGTAAACAACGATGAGAAGACAGAGCACACCAGCGAGGAAAAGAAAATGGAAATCACCTGATATCTTCTTGTTGCCTCACCTTTCTGTTTGGTCACCTTTCTCACTGTCATAGCCGCCTGCCGTTTCTGGTACTCTGAGATCTCAAAACCTAAACAGCAAACAACAAAGTATGTTCCGATAAATGAGCTGCGACAATAAAGATTACAGCTCAGACTTGATGAGTTCCATATCATATCATATCAAATCATATCATGCATTCATTTTCAACACTGCTTAGCCTGAAGAGGCTTGCGGGAGTTGCTGGAGCGTATCCCATCCAACTTTGAGCGGAAGGCCGACAACACCCTGAACTGGTCGCCAGTCGGTCACAGGTCATGTATCGGGAGGAACAACCATTCACACTAACATCCACACCGTCACCAAGTGGAAACCGATCCCACACTGCCCACACACAAGTCAGGTGGGTGTACCACTATCATATCATATCATATCATATCATATCATATCATATCATATCATATCATATCATATCATATCATATCATAGGCAACATGTCACGATTCCATACAAATATGCAAGTCTTGGGCTGCAGAGATGACATTTGAACAAACTGATTGGATGCACAAGTGCCTTAAGTGGTGCAGTGGCATCATTGTCACGTCATTTGGAAAAACATGTTTTGGAATGGATACATGTTTAGGCTCAGAAAGGTCAAATACGGTTGCATTTGTCATTTCAGAAAGAACTGTAACCCACAGCAACCTGTAGCATTATACAGTACATCTTAAAAAGTTTTGTCATGCAGATAAGTTGTATGACAGAAGAGCAATGACTGAAGCTACCCTCCTCATTGTGAATGAAGCAAATGCGCTCCAAAGATGTGACTAACCGATTTTCTCATCCTCCTGCACCATCTTCCTCTCCTCATGGAAAGCTCTGAGCCAGCGGATCTTCTCCTCCGGTTTCTTGGCCAGGAAGATGTGGATCTCGTCGCTGTCTTTGTTGCACAATTTGAAGGCATTCTTCACACTTACATTGAAGTCATCGTCTCTCCCATCAATGGCGTCCCGCACCTCGTAGCGATCCATGTCGATGCGACCCTTATAGTACAAAATGTCCCGTCGTATCAGATCCTGGTGAGGTACACAGAAAATGAGTTGTGTGTAGTGCAAGTATGTGGTGTGTGTGTGTGTGTGTGTGTGTGTGTGTGTGTGTGTGTGTGTGTGTGTGTGTGTGTGTGTGCTTAAATCTCTCGTGAGGTGCCAACAAGCTACCTTCCATTCATATCCAACCGTCTGTCTTCTGAAAACCTTTCCATCTGCTGCCCAAATAGACTACTGTAACACCCACTTTGCACATAGAGGGATGCCAGTTTTCCAGAAAATACACTTGCCAACACTATTTTAACACTGGCATTGATAAGTGTACTCTGGCAGCACTTGTACAAGGTAAAGTAGTTGCATAGTTGCAACTCTGTGACCTTATAATTATTCTTGAAGTAAAACTTCAAGAATAATTTGATTAGGGATGGGTGAGTATCGACACCAGGTATCAGGCATATATCAGCCTTCCGATTTTGCAGAAGGATTTGTTCAAGGTTGCCAAATTGTTCGCCAGACGACCATTAAAACTCCTGGCGAACCCCTGGAGAACGTCCTGCGTTATACGGGCTTTACATTTTACGGTGAAATCATAGTATTTTATATTAGTTGAAAGGTGAATTCAGCCACCAGATCGGACTCGGCTCGCCCAAAAGAACAAGGCTTGAATGTTTCGGTCATGACACTATTTCAAAGGATGTTCAATTGTATTTCAACTACACTACGACACAATGGTTACATTTATCTGCAGAGTGCCTTTTATAATCAATTCACGTAGCAGAGAATTATATAACACACACATTCACAATGTAAGAAAAGGCAGACGCCAAAATCTGATCAGGCCAACAGTGCATCAAGCACAAATTACCTGGGCCAACGTAACTTTATTTACTTCTGTGTACCCATAAACTCATCGCCACAGCACGATTGCCTTAGGACCAAACAAGAAGCCAGTTGCATGACGAGGTCAGCAGGGGTAAAGTGAGAAACAGAACAGCTAATGAGCATGCAGAGATAAAGCTGCATCTTCGTACAATACTGATAAGAACAATAGAAGAGGAAAAGATGGCGGGCGAACAACCCCAGAGGCCTGTCACTGGATTTAGAATGCTTGAGAAGGAAGTATGGAAACAAAATTGGAAAGAAAAATGATGATACATATAATTCAGCGTATCCTTGGAGATTTTTTTTTTTTAAGTGGCACTGCAAAAATCGAGATCTGCCGACATACTGGAATTGAGTTGTGGCGCTAGAAATGATCGCTGGCGAGAGCTAGAGGGTGGATGAAGCCAATAAATGATTAATGAAGACAGCACTAACAAACAGTATGTAAGCCATACATCAACCATACACTGTGTGTCTTTGTGTAAATGATGAGATAATGGTCTTGGGTTCACATTTGGATGCACGTGAGGATGCGTTCCCTCCGCCTCGGTGAGACAGTGTGCCCAAGTGTCTCACTGCCTTCGTGCCTGTGCCTCCGTGTACTTGTATAGTTGAGTGTAGTCGAGCATGAACATCCGTCTGACAGGGGAGCACAGCCTCGGTGCATCGAAGCCCAAACTACCGTGGTTACATTTTGAGAAATGTGCTGAGTATTTGGACATAACTGAGGGCTCATGCGTCTTGCAACGGGTCATACAGTATATTTGGAGCCGAAGCAAGAAGTCGCATAGGCTTCAAGCATCGCTTTGGTCAACATGGGATGGACTTTGTTTGTGTTCTCCCTCATCATCTTGTTTCAAGCAAACGGGAATCTAAATGAAAGGAGAAAGTGAACAAAAAGAAAGACATTTTACCTTCTTACAGAGAACCAGCTGGTGATCAAAGAGGAAGAAGACTCGCTGCTGGCTGCGCCCATATGGCTGATAGATCCATGACAGCTCCCCAGTGTAGATGAGCTCGGAGCTTCTGTCCAAGATATCATCCCCCTAGGCACATGAAAACAGATACAAAAATCAATAAATCAAAGGTTTCCTCGTTGAAAGAATTATGAAATAAAATAATTATTTTTGACTTCGTCTTTTTAATCCAGGATGCATAATAACGTCCTTTACAAATAGAGCATAAGAGTAGATAGAGCGAAAAGACATATTGTACTTGCAAGGAGAGGATTCAAAGAATCTTTAACAGAGATGTTTAGAAAAATGATAAGCGCCCTGGAAGGTAAATCCAATGTATTTATTCCAAGGAATTTAGAATCTCCTTTGTCCAGTCAAACTCCTATTCATTTGGTTTGCTTGGGCCTTGAAAACACATCAGTCATGTGTCATATTTTAAGATCAGATCCCACACAACAACTAAATAAGACATAAGAAATGTAAAGAGAGAGAGAGAGAGAAAGAGAGAGAGACAGAGAGAGAGAGAGAGAGAGAGAGACAGAGAGAGAGAGAGAGAAAAAAAAGAGAGAGAGAGAGAGAGAAAGAGAGAGAGACAGCACACACATATGGGAAATCCACTTTTGCGAGACACTGTCAAGAATACACGGTACACATGTATCGTTTTTTAGAACATTACGTGACCATATTTATAATTTGACTAATATTTGTGGACAAAATGGCGCAGTTTGTAAAAATGTATGAGCAGCCCGCACCTTGCGGGTCCAATTAAGTGAATGGGAGTGAGCCTACCTTTCAATATACTGTGTGTGTGTGTGTGTGTGTGTGTGTGTGTGTATATGTGTATGTGTATATATATAT
>NW_017805744.1:6104786-6107400 GCF_001891065.2 Hippocampus comes
TATATATAAACATGGCCAAGTACACAACCAGACATGGCTATTTATTTAATTTATCTAATTTATACAGGAATAATTTAACCTGACCCACGTTCAACCTTCTGTGTGCAGTCTGACAGAAAGACCCAGAGTTGGAGTGACTTCGCTGTATGAACCAGTAGGAGCATTGAAAAATACACCACCGCTCTGTTTGACCGGATGAAATTTTTACCAGCACACACTGAAAAAAAATGGGACCACCATATTTGGCGCATTGTTAAGCCCGGTTTCGTCCCTCAAGCTGTAGTTTTGAGTGTAGAGACCCAGTGTGAAGACATTTGTAATTTCAACACATGCACGCACACGCCTACAGACACGCACGTACCTCCCAGTCCAAAACAGATGCTTGCCATTGGGCAATTTTGTCAATGTTTTCCAGCCTCCTCTTCCTCTCGTTGATCTGCTGGGTGACGTTTCGCATCACTGCCAAGGCTGCTGCCACGTATCGATAGTCGCTACAGACACAGACCCAGTGAAAGCATATAATGACTCTCGGGGAATTAAAAGGTCAAGCTAAGCTCTTTAACAACTGGCCACTCTAAAAAATTTTTAAATGTTTTCGTAATGACAGTCGCAGTCTACCTTACTAGGCATGATCTGTACACTGAAGTAATCGAGATAAGCCTACTGGAACAAGGTCCAAGAACAAGTCAAGACACTACTGAATTCTAATTAGCCACTTGGTCTAGCGACTGTAAAAATGACTACATCTGATGATGATTTCTCCCTCTTTTCCTCTGACTGCAATCGATCCAAATATAGTGTGTATGTTTTTGACAGTCCTTGGCAGATTCTCTGCAGTCAAACGCTGTGAATTGGCTGGCAGAGCTGGCACCTGTCCCTATCTGGCTGAGAGCGCCTGGTTTGTGAATGACGTGGAGCTGGCTGCGTTATGCTAAATTTCTTACATGACGTTTCTGTGCATGACTTGCACGTACACGTCTGCATGTCTGAAATGTCATGTACAGTATGAGTTTGGGCATAAGAGAGCCTTTCTTCAAATACCTGCGACGAGAGCTATAAAACTCTGATTCTGCACTCGTGTAGCAAAATGCAAATCTGATACAATCCTAAACTTGAATATGCAAGGAAACAAGATTAATTCGCAATAGATTATTTTCGAAGGACTAAGGCCTTCTAATACAGCGCTGTTATATGTACGATGTGTCATACCTGTGCTCTTGTGCAGTGTATTTGAGAAGCTCAGCCAACTGGAGGGGATATTTGCAGATCTTCTGGACAGGGGTGAGCAAGAAGCCGTCTATGGCAATGTCAATCATTTGCTGAAGGAGTCGACAGGCCTCAAAGAAATGCTGGTACCTGCCATCCCTCATCAACTTGCTCAGCTCCATGCAAGCGTCCAAGTGGTTATTACAGTATTCTGAATATATCCAGAAACCATCTTGCTGTAATAAAGAAGAACAGCAATATCAGACACAAAATAAAATGAATTAAATCTCTCAAGCTTAAACATGCATTCAAGAATATTTTTTCAACATTCCTGATTGACTTAGGTATGTTGAAAATGATGTTAGTCATGTACATTCCTGCGACCTACGAGATTGAAGTGGAATACGATTGCCCAGTACAATGATTTTTCATTCAAACAAGATGATCAAGATTGTCCGGCATTGGCCAAGGTCAAGTTCAGTCATTGTTTGTTTAATTAGGTTCTTAACTCTTCAGCCAAACATCGTTGTTGCTGAAGGTGTCATATAAAAGTGAAAACAGAACATTTATGTATAATTCTCATGCATCAAAGACAACATGAAAATGCACAGTTTTTAAAAAAACAATAATAATAATAGCATGGGCAAGAAAATCTAAACTGGAAAAAAAAATCTTTGTTCTGACATGTCCGAAATACGCTGAAAGAATTCTGTAAAGTGCAGCCTTTAAGGAGGAGGAAGAATAGGACAGGCAGAGCAGAGTGGAATGTGAGCACATGTCCATGTTAAATTGTTTATAGGATTGGTGCATTCTGGTTGTGCATGCTTACGTCTATTAATTTGCGTTTATATTTAAAAACATCTTTGATTGTGCACAATGAACTCACATGTTCTAAAAAGCATGGTCCAATTTCAGAGAGGTGGGGCTCCTCTGTGTTGTACTGTTTCTCCAAGTCTCGAACAAATCCCATCTGGAAGCGATAGATGTCCTCAATGTTTCCAAAGATGACCTTCAGTTGGTCATCATTAAACATGTCCACACGCTTCCTGCACTGGCGAAGGTAACCCTGCAAAAGAAAGGGTTTAGGTTCAATCATGTTTTCAAAGATGAGGAGGTTGGGAGCCTGCAATTGAATGAAAATGGAAATAACAGTAATTTCAAATTATGATTCAAAGATATATCATGCCCAATCCAAGGACTAATATAAAGGTACGTATTTTTCTATTATTAGATACCTATTTAGTTTTCCAACAATGTAGAAGACTTATACTAAAACCATTCAGTGTAGTGTGTACAGTGGACTCCTGTCCATTTTCTCTCTCTCTCTCTCTCTCTCTCTCTCTCTCTCTCTCTCTCTCTCTCTCTCTCTCTCTCTCTCTCTCTCTCTCTATATATATATATATATATA
>NW_017805744.1:6107655-6227655 GCF_001891065.2 Hippocampus comes
GTGTGTACAGTGGACTCCTGTCTATTTTCTCTCTCTCTCTCTCTCTCTCTCTCTCTCTCTCTCTCTCTCTCTCTCTCTCTCTCTCTCTCTCTATATATATATATATATATATATAGCATCAGAAAGACACTGGCCAAACATTGCATCCATGCGAGATTCCTAGGCAAAAGCCACTGTAATAGTGGGGCAGAAGGCAAGATTGGCTTCGTCACAGACACATTTTCAGAAAAATATAGGTCACTCAAGATTTACTTGATTGATTGACTTTAAACTTGATGGGTGGGCCGGCACCTGAGGAAACTGACATTAAAATGTTGATTTTCTATACAGTCAGTATTCCCATTTACGGACTTCTTTCTCTCACCCGGAATGAAAACCTATGCATTAAAATTTCGATTACGATATTTCATTAACGATCGATTCATAACAACGTAAGTTCCAGTACCCGGAACTCGGAAACAATACGGAAAACCGCAGTGGCGCAAACACAAGCCAGTCTCGTTCGATACGACGGAATAACTCTGCCCGCGCCGCTATTTACGCTCATTGGATCCAAAACGGCGACATGTAAGTGACTCTTTTAGCATGAGTTTTCTGAAATAGTGAACGATTTTTTTATTTCATTCATTTACATTTACGTCCTGTTGATCGTGCCATCCAAACGAAGAGGAACAGTAATGACCGCGGAAGACAGAGTGGAATACATCCGATTAGCTGCTCAGAGTAAATTCAAACGAACGTTTCCTGGAATGCTTTACCTGTTATCATGTTAAAAACTTTCCGCTAACTGGACCACTAATTGGAGAGAAGGCGAGTTCCATCGCGCTAAATATGGGCATCGAGGACTTCGAAGCGTGCCGTAGCTAGCTTTCAAAGTTTATTGCACGACGGCAGCTGAGCCACGCTGTCTTGGGTGGCGATCGAGGGGAGGTTAAGTTAGAGACAGTGAGTGAGTGGAAAGAAAAGCCACCAGGTCTGTTACTAGTCTCATTTTGTAGCAAATAGTCCTAAATTTGTTATACTGTATTTTGTTCATATACCTGTACTGTATACTGCAGCTTTTGTGTTATAAACAGTGTTTGGAGCATATATTTTTGCATTTCATTGTTTGTGTTGTTACGCATGCATTTTGTTCACATACTTGCATGTTCATAAAGGACATGTACCATAGCCGTATCCCAAATAAGGAAATTCTGTTATAAGGAAAGATTAGACAACCTTACTCGAGAATACTTACTGTAATTTATCATTTCTCCCCTTTAAATCTGCAACTATGTGGTGACTCGCAGCTAAGAATGCCATCTAATCATTAGTTTATACCTTTTAGCTAGTCTGTATGCATTTTGTACCTCACAAATGTCCTTGAGGTGTTTAATGTAGTGTCTCTCCGTGCTCATGATCTCATTGATGACGTTAGCTCTCATCTGGTCACGGTTCTGGAGAGGCGAGCCAAGACACAAACAATCGTTGGCTGGGTCCAGGTGACCATTTTGAACCTCGCTCGTCCCTTCGGCTGGTTCCCCGGCGCCGTCCTCTTGATTCACCCACAGCTAAGGACAAATATATTTACACGCACAAACATGGACACGCATGACTCGGTAAGATGTGTGTTAACTAAATTTGATGAAAAGCTTTTAAGAAAATAAACAAACAAACAAAAATTACAAACCCTTCATTCAAATTTGAAAGTGACT
Organism: Hippocampus comes; assembly: GCF_001891065.2. Taxonomy (NCBI): domain Eukaryota; kingdom Metazoa; phylum Chordata; class Actinopteri; order Syngnathiformes; family Syngnathidae; genus Hippocampus; species Hippocampus comes. The sequence goes on from NW_017805744.1 coordinate 6,109,350, forward strand.
TAATCCCACAAACACACTCCAACATCAGACAGATACTACGGCACATGTGATAGCATTTCAAAGATTAGTTTCCAGAGGGTATCTGACCTTGCGTGTGACACCCCTTTTCACTTAGGCACACATATACAGGTATTAAAGACAAGAAGTGACCACAACTTTGTTTTTTTTCTTTAAATACATATTAAATACAATTTTTTCTCTACTTAAAAAAATGTATCTGGAACCAGATGAATTTACTCCATTTTATTTTGTCAAGTGGTTGCACAAAATAAAATCATCTGGTCTTGATTGGATAGAAAAGGAGCATCCCCGAAAGGCACAGTTGTTCACAAGCAAGGATGGGGCAAGGTTCAACTTTTTGTGAACCCATCCGTGAGCAAATTTTCCATAAGTTTAAGAACATTTCTCAACGTACAATAGCAAGGAATTTCGGAATTTCATCGTTTTTAATCCACAATATCATTCAAAGATTTCTAGAATCTGCAGAAATCTCTGCACATAAGCGGCAAGGCCGAAATCCAACATTGAACGCTTGAACGCTTCGATCACTCAGGAGATTCTGCATTAAAAACAAGCGCCATTTAGTAAGGGATACGGCCATAGGGCCACAGGAACAGTGCGGAAAACCAGTACCAGTTAACACAGTTTGTCACTTCACCTATTATTGTTGTTTCATTTTATTTTTTTAACAGTGATGTGTTCACTTTCTATACTTAGTGCAGATCTTTGAAAATGTACTCACATGCACATTTGCCCCCCCAACATTCATACCCACAATGTCACACACATAATACTGTATCCAATCCTGCTAATAGAAAGGGCACAGTGAGCGTGACTTCAAATGCCCAGCAGCCAACACCTGACAAAACAAACTTTTCCAATATAACAGTGAAGAAAAACTGACAGGTAGAATGCCAAACACAAGATGAGAAATGCAGCGCCACAGACAAGCAGAGTGACTGGTGGGAGAGCACTGAACTGCAGAGACGAGAATCAGTAGCGCAGCCTTACAACCAAAAAAATAGTCAGAGTCAACAGTAAATGAACTGTACTGAAAAAAAATTATTTTTTAATCGCAGTAGGCATTCATATTAAGGTACCTTTTATATTAATAGGAGTAGTAATATCTTAAATATTTTGGGTCCAAATCTTACAAGAACAAGAAAATGAAGAACTTTACTTTTGACTCATCACGACGACCTAGTATCTATGACACCTGTCAAGAGTGATTGGATGAAGTTAATGTTTGGTAATATTGAGGGTGCGTTGCATGGTGGGTTGGACAGGCTAGATGGTTGGATGAGGCTGGAAAAAAAACGCACCTTTGACGTGGTGTTTTGGAACCGTGGAGTTGCTATGGGGTTGATATAGAAAACCTGTTTTGTTTGGGGCTGAGGAGGGTGGGGTTCCACCTTGGAGAGAAAGAATGACACAACAGAAAGATACTTTTTGGTTGACAGTCCTGCCCTCTTGGGAGTGACAATGGAAGGGTGGACAGGTGGGAATGGCAATGAGGAGTGTCTGGAGGTGGGGGAGGCATTCTGCTGTGAGGCTCCACCTACAAGGATCCTCTATCTTCTTTTAGTGAGCCCACAAAGAAATAACACACGGTGGCTTCATCAGACATCAGTTCAAACAGAGTTGGGTTGGTTGTGTTCAGATGTGGGTAATTAAATAATCACAACGTAGCTGAAAACAAAACAAAAAAACAGCATAGACCAGCAATGTGTTTTATTGTGTTTTTGTGCTAAGATCAGCAGCAAAAGCAAAACAAAACAGCGAAGATTCAAACAGCCCAACTTTCGGTCACTGGACAACTCGCTCTATGAAGTGAGCCAGAGCCTCCGAGCAGGAGCAGCATGTTGCTGGGGCCCTGCCAGGAATTGGTGATAACTGATGACCAGCTGATGTTTTTGCTGGTGTCACCAGCTAGCAACAGAGCAACGACAGCACTCAGCTGGGTGGCTGTGGCTCAGTCGGTAGAGTGGATTGCACAGGGACCGAAAGTTCAGGTGAATCATGGCTGCTTTTGTTGTGCTTTTGCTGCTGGTCTTGCTCGTGACGCCAGCAAGACCAGCATGCTGCTGTGGCCCTGCTCGCAGCTGGTGACACCAACTAGACAAGCTTGAAAACACAACAAAACCATGCTGGTCTATTATCATTATTTATTTATTTATTTATTTTTTTTGAGAGGGAAAAATAAACATAATGCCACATGAAAGGGACATGCCCCTGCATTTATTTTTAGTGGAGCAATATTAATTCGTCCAATAAATAACCGTTCACAATTGTGTGCAATATGTGTGAAGAGCCAGCATACCAATGTCTGTTTGTTTACATATGTTCATGTGCCTCCAGTTGTGTGTGTGGGTGTATGTTGCGTCTGTAATTGTGGGCCAGCTGCGGCTGCAACAGACTCACCCGCACAAAGCTGGCAGGAAACCATCCCTCCTCCTCATCAATCTGGCCCCACCACCAGTCCTTGTTGGATGCATCCAGCACCTTTATGACGTCACCGGCTTTAAACGCCAACTCCCGGTCCGCCATGGTCACATGGTCCCATACCGCCTCAGCGTTGACGATTGACCCTCCACTTATCAACTAAAGAATAGGCGAGAACAGAGAATATATCTCAGTCACAGCTCATTAAGATTGGTCTCCAACTGGGTTGACACCAATGACACAACATTGTAGAAATAACCATCTACCAAGTTTTATCTGAAATCACTGCAGATTCACATCTGCAATCGCTAAATTACACCACACTCTGTGGCTCACTTATCTGCTCTCTTATGTATCTTAAAAAAAAACAAAAAAAAAAAAAAAAACAACTTTCATTTGATATCTGGGTTGAAGTTATATGTAAATTCTTATGAAGAACAATTGTTCTATGATTTGTGTTTCAATTTGAATGAAGTAATTAAATAAATGTGACAGCAATTACAATACTTATCCTTTGTGTTGAAACCGCTCAGATAACTAATGGGTGCAAATACAACCCCTCAAAGCCCACTGGTAGCGTGAAGGACTGCAAACAACACGGTTGCTAACACAAACCACAGCACAATATAACAAAGTGCAACAACACAATAAAAGGGCAAAACTATGACAGGAGAAACAACACAGTGTTCAGACATGCATCAGTCAATCGGGGGAGGGGGGGGTCATGGCCTGTGAGCTGATTGGCATTCTTTCACAGATACAGGCAACTAAAAGTCGTTCTCATGAAAGGACAAGAGACCGCGACATTGCTTAAATGGGACCCAGAAAAGTGAAATCATCCATTTAGTGTACAGAAATGCTATCATCACGCTGCTTTGCCACCCAGAGACTAACTTCACGTCCACATTACGTATGAATCGTTGGTAAAGCTCCATATAATTGTTTTGCCAAACTTTCTCTTCCAGTTTCGGGTCTACTTCACCAGAATGCTCCAGCACAAACATTAATTAAGTATCCAGTTGTGGGCAGCCAGTTCTACCCAAGCCAGTCAAGATCTGCTTTGGAAAGAGGTAATTAGTTTACAGAGGCTAAACTATATGAACTCTTAAGATGAAATCTAAACTACGTTTTGTCTGGGATTTAGAATTTGGCTCAATAAAACCTTCCATCTGTGGAATAATTTGTTTGTAATGTAAAAGTGGTTTTACTATTGCAATGCATTGTTTCAGTAGCCCCCCATAAGTTAAAATAAACACATTTAATGCAAAAAAGGGAGAAATGTTCAAGTGTGAATAGATGGACGACTGTATACAATTGAAAACAGACCAAGGCACCGTGTTAAAACGTGCAAGACAAGACACGTTTTCCTTGAGCAATCCCATCTTTCGTGTTGGTTCAATGTTACACGTCATAAAAGCATGAATAATTTTACTAAGGCTGAGGGGGGGGGGAATCATTGATTTAAGAATGTTTTTGACATTTCCAAAGAAAATGCAAAATTTGCAACCATATCTGGATAAATTTAATTTGTAATGAGTATTTTAAACTTTATGATGTGGGGTATAATGTTAAATGTTTTGACTAGAGAGGGAGATTATTTGATTAATATTTGGATTCGTGACAATATTTTTATCTAAATACTGGAACTTATATTTTGTCCAGTAAATAAATCATCGTGGACTGTATACTATATATGAAATTATTAATTTACTGAAATTAATTTACGCACATGGGGAAGATATGTTTATATGGCCAATATATGTTCCTATAATCAATAACACCATTTTTTGGGAGGGGGGATTCTTTTAAGTAAACTTGATCATCGGTCAAACAGAGATAGATAGATAGATAGATAGATAGATAGATAGATAGATAGATAGGTAGATAGATAGATAGATAGATAGATAGATAGATAGATAGATAGATAGATAGATAGATAGAACATCTATTGATAAAGCGTGATCCGAATTGAGTACTTTTTTTTCATTTTCATGAAAAAATAAACTAAAAAAAAACAACAAAGACAAAACAAAATAAAAATTCAGAGTTCAGTTAATTGTTGATCTTTTTACTAGATGGAAACAAAGTTTCGAGGTGAATTGAACAAACAAATCGAAATAATGAACAAGCACATCAGACTCTTACTTGGGGCGTAATGCAGTTTATCCGATTGGGGTTGTCGTAGCCTGATATCGGTAAGCAGAGGTCTTTCGCCCAGATGCAAACTGATTTGCATTTTGCTCGCTCACAGCCAAACAGTGTTCTGCATTATGCATACTGTGATTGCCGTTCATTCAAGTAAGCACAATGATTTGTACTTTTGTGATGATTCTAAATTATGCTTTTTACTGTGTCTTTTTCCTGCTTATACTTTGAATGTGTTTGGCATTTTATTTCATGAAACCATGTCTGTGATTGGTCTCACAAACAATGAGTTTCAGCAGGCACGGCACCAGGATTTTTTTTTGTTCCGGGGCTAAGCGGGGGCTTGATCGATATGTGGAGGGTTGAGAAGAAAATACATTGTCATTTATATCACTTACTTCTACTTTGTTTTGTTTTGTTTTTCAAAGTATAATGCAGATTAGTGGTGAGCGGTAGAGACATGTATTCAATATAAGGTATGAATTTGCCCGATTTGGATCCTGTGGTCCAGTTGCGGTAATTGATAACATCTTTATATTCCCTTCCACGTACTTTTAAATGTGACAGAAATACCCAAATTATTTGCACGCATCACCTCACTGTGTTCCCCTGGGAATGCTTGTTGCACACTATTTTGAAGCCTCTGCACTTACGAGCTGCAGCATGTGCTCCTTCAGGAGTTGGACCAGACTCATTTCTTCCAGTTGCTCTCTTCTTCTTTAAACCCCTTGGGAGACTAGGAGAGTTTTTTGGGGAACATTTTTTTTGTTTGTTTGTTTTATTACAAAGCGATCCAGTGCAGAGATGGACTGCAAGGGGGTCTAGATAGATTTTTGCAGGTTTATTAGCCGAGTCATCAAAGGAATAACCGGTTCTAAAAAGATTTGTTGGTGACAGCCCTAATTTTTAAAAATTTGCATTCAGCAAACGGTTAAATAAACAATGTATGATAATATCAGTTGCTGGAACTCACGCACAAGAGCATATATAAAAAGTTCAACTTTTGTTTTCAGGACACATGACTAAGCACTGCATCATACTGGATTTCGAATGAAGCGTCCAATGAACAAAGTTAATCACATATTCAGTAAACTAACCAACGTATCTGGAGAATCTGCTAAATTCTTCCCTGCATGTCATTCAAAAGCACCCATTTCTGCATGCGGGTTTCGCTCACAGATGTCACTGAGTAGATTGATTACATCGGCAATCACACAGGGCTGTGAGCTGCTGCAACAATAGCTCCGGCCTATATCTCAAAGCTCTTCACTTCAGGAAGAGAGGAGGATTACTGCAAAAACATGTGTCACGCTGCCATGGAAACAGCATGGATGGAGGCTGCTCAAAAAGATTAAAAATCTTTGTTCATTCAGGAAGAGAAATTGGATTTATATCATTCAAACTGAAATGATGACAATGCAGAAATACATCATGGCATGATTGACCTGACTGGGTCAGCACATACGGAACGGAGGTCAGCCTCGATGCTCCACTATTAAAACTTATTAGGTTCACATCACTGCACTACATCATATTCTGCCCATTTCACCATAGTGCAGTTTCTAACAATATGCTGTAATACAGGCAACAAACATCAGGAAAAAGGGAAAGATAGCAATCCAGTAAGTCACTATAGCGATGTTCCTTCCTAGTCAGTTCTCTCCTTTGCCTCTTTCCATCTCCTTAATGAGATCAGCACTCTCCAATATAGTGCATTCGTTTCCAGACATTTCTGAATAAATTAAAATCACCATAGTCAAGTGCAACAATTGGCCCTGCCTTAGATAAATTTAGCCATACCGTAGCTTCAGCAAATAACATCGGAAAGCTCTTCCACACAAACACTCCCGACCTGTGATCTGACAGCTGTAATGACCGACACAGTATGTCAAGTTGCACCAATGTAAATCAGGACCCTACTCAAATTGCAAGATCTGTATTTAGGTCAAAGCAAATCAATGCAGAGGAATGTTGTAGTGGACTTAAGTGGCATGTTGAAGCGATATAAATTAACACCGAGTAAAAAAAAAATACAAAAATATAATGGATTGAGTCCTTCTGTGTTTGCACCACAAAGCATCAGCATTTGCTGCACTGGCAGCCCCGCTGCATTCTTCCTCTCTTTGAAGTTGTTGCATAGTTGCACTGAAGCACCGGCAGCATTCCTAAGCCAATACATATGTTTCAACAAGCCTTACCATGTTCGTAGCATGTAACTGTAAGGAGAGCGCCTGCATGGAGAAGTCCGGATCATATGATCACGAATCCCTTTCAATAGAGCTAAAAATTACAGTTGTTCGCGAGAGCAAATCCCAAGCTGTCGTTTAACAGGGTGCTATATTCCAGAAAGAGGTTTCTCTTTCTGACGCACAGAGTGAGTCTCGTGGTCCGTCCTCCCTGCGTCTGCCAACCTTGTTATGTAATACACATATACCCTGAGTCTGGGAGCCAATCAGAAAGAGCTCTTCCTAAAATCAGTGAGAAATAGCAGCACCTCTCTCATACACATGGTTTGTCACTCACGCAGTCTATACACACATTTATACCTTGCACAAAGTTGAACAGAACGCTCTAAGAAGGCACCTGACCTGGAGGGACTGGAAATGTATGAATGCCTTCCGATTGAATAAAAGACGACAGCGTCGATACATATAAGTTGCACAAAAATAAACCACCGCAGACATGGACTTGCTAATGTGCCGCTTAGTTTAAAATGGTGCCAGAGTCATGAAGCGGGAGTATACAACAGCATGTTTGCTCTGCTTACAGTCCTGTGTGGGCCCATACATGGAAGGAAACTCAAGCTTTGTTCTACAGTGAAAAGAACATCAGCCCACATGCCATGACAAGTGAAAGATCTACCTTCCCTTGTAATACAAATGGCTGCCAAGAATTTGTCTACACATGCAGTGAAACCTTTCCACCTTCACTAAACAAACACATATGACTGAGCCTACAAGGTGAGGGAGCACTTATATCTATTTCAAAAAAACAAAAAAAAAAACTGAGAGCAAACTAGCCTGCCTGCCATCACTAATAATAGGAATGTCATGAACAATTCTGAGATGGGCTTTTAGCATATCTATTTATAAAATTCATGAAACATTTATGACACCTGCCTCCCATCCTTTATTTGCTCATGCTACTGCATGCGGAAGAAATGAAACGGGCATTTTCCCTCCAACATGCCTTTTCACTTGGCAAATAAAAAAAAAAAAAAAGGAGCTGTGAGCCTCAGAAACAAGTGCAGTGTTGAAGTGTGAATATTCCAGGACTGGAAATGGGAGCAGAGTTTAACTGCATCTAAGATGGGGAAAACCTAATGTGGAGGCCCTCTTTTATTAGGCCTAGCCTTGTCCACACAACCGATTACTGTTCCAAGTACCACAATCCTGCAGCCTCTGCAGCACACATCTCACTTGCAGGCGTCTTTGCTAGGAATAACACGTTGTCCTCAGTAAGGAGATCACATATTTGCTGCCATGTTGTCAATAATGAACAATAAAAATCATGCAGCAGCAGGATGAGGTGAAAGGATATCACCCAGTCCCCTAACATACCAAGAGAATCCAATTACTCTGATGCTCATAAGCCATGGAATACAACATGGAGGAAAGAAAAAGAGAGGATGTCGGCGAAAGGGACGTGTTTATATGCGGGAGGAACTCGAGTGACCACAGAAAAAGGTTACAGCATCACAGGTCTCGTGTGTCCGCACCACCACCAAACAATCTATCACAAACGAACGGTGAGAGGACACACTACACAACGAAGGATCGCGGGGAGGGTGGATAACACAAATACATTATGTTGTACCAACGTCATTCATTTCAACGCGGAGCCGTGATGGAGCGCCGGGTGTCCCCGCTCTCAACCACCGCGCACCGCCTGTCTCTCCTCTCCTGCGTGACAGTGAAGTGCGCTGCGAACCGGGCCCCGACCGCAGATCCATTAACGAGTACCGAGGATGAACATCAACAGCACGTTCACAAGCACCAGCAACGCGATCACCGTAAACACCACGCAAGTCTGGACATCCAAGGCCATGGCGCAGCACTGCGGGCCGTGAGAGGCGTTCTCAGTTCGGCGGTATTCAGCTGTGAAGACCCAAGGCAAGCCTGTAATCCACCTTTACGGTTGGGCAAAACGTGGAAAAAAGATGCCGATACGCCTCCTCACACTGCGTCTTGTAATTCATAGTGGCAGAGGAAGGGATGCATCATCCTCACCATCATCATCGTCATCAGTCTGCACCGCGATTTCTCGCTGCTGGTCAACACCTTGACGGTGTTTTGCTCTTGCCGACAAACGAGCGACTCTCCGGGCTGCAGATTAAAAGCAGGCGGGGGAGAGACGGTGTGCAGGCTGTTCGCAGCTGCGGAGCTGCCTTCCGGTGAGCGGGGACCAGGGAGAGAAGGGCTCAGCGTTGGAGAGGCGGTCTTGAATTAATACTCATCAGCCTCCACTGCGAGACTACCGGCATCAGACATCACACCAGGCGGGGAGGGGCACGGCCAGCCCCTCGCTGATTTCATTGACCACCGAAGCTGAATTCACAACCATTACCCCTTCGAACAATACCACCGTACGTGCTACGCAAAGCGATTGCAACATTTATCAGTCACACCTTAGGGGGTGGGGGATTTCATGACAAACGAGGCATTTTCTGCCTTGAGCACTGTAATTTGACATGATGTCAGCATTTTCCACCCTTCCGTCTGAAGCTAGTCTGGCTAATCGATCCCGTATAGTTACATTTCACATGGGGGAGACAAAAACAATAATTCAAAGCCGTATTTCGATGTGAAATCGTTTTTGTACAGCAATCAAATACTAACACTCGCGGACATACTTATTTCGTTTTAATAGATATGCCTAAATAATTTGGACCTATTGGCATATAGGAAGCCCTGTATAGTTAACTCGCAAATCACATAATAATGAAATAGAATAATATTAACCTCCTGTACTGCACTATGTTTACCAATTTAAATTGTATTTCGATTAAAAAAAGAGACTCTGAGTAATGTTCTGCGAAAGTAGTACTGTTACTTGAGTACAGTTTTGACAACTGTACTCACCTCTATAAATAACATTTGAAGGAAAATCTCCAATTGCGATACAACATTAAACACATTGGTCAGAAAAAGATAAATTAACAAACAATATTGGCAAGTGTTTTTTTTTTTTCATTTGACAGTTGAAGTCACACATTACCTTTCATTACGTAAGTTACACAGGTGTTCCAAATCGTCCGACATAGCATTCATAAACCACAAATAAAAACTGAAGCCATGGGCAATTGAGTAACATAACACGTACATAGTTATACAGAGACATAACAGAAGTTTAGAATCTACTGTAACTTCAGATACTCAATAGCCAGAGTAGGTATTGTCCGAATATTTGTGCCCTCATTGTTGCGAAGATTATGACGAGTACAGCCTGTGATAAATAATTTCATAGGCTGCATTTGATTCAGTTCAGTCACCACATTTCCAAACCAGTTATCAAGTCAACCACTCAACACATCTTCACATAGTGCTTCAGGTTTGGATCAAAGATCTCAGAATATGTTTAAAAAAAAAATAACACCAGAAGGAGTGCATCAGTATTTTTAAAGCCATAAATAATTTTCAGGGCACTTTCTGCACATACGTTCAGATAAAAGCAAAGGCTCATGAAAGTGAGGCTTTCAGCGAATTGCAAAGGGCTGTCCGGAGCATCACAGCTAAGATATGACAACCCTTCTCAAACAAGATCCTGCTCTGTGCTTGCATATGTATGTGTGTGCATGTGTGTGAAAGGCAGAGGGAGCATATTACATAAGCTTGCCTTTCCACTGTGGGCTCACTCTCCAATCTCCCTGACATTTAGACAACAAAGGTCACATCTGAAAGTCTAAATCTGCACAGACACCAATGCTAATGTACTCATCCATATACAGAAGCGTTAGTTTGTTAAAACAGTACAATTGCCCAGATCCGATAAAATGCTTTAACTTATTTTACGTGAATAACAAGCATTGAAACCTGACCCTACATGTTCTTCTCGTTGACTGACCGAGCCCTCATCTTGTTTAAACACATTTTCATCCCACATAAAACTGGATAGACCGGTTTATCATTTATTTAATATACCTTAGTTGATCGGTAAACTTGCAAAAGAGTATTTATTGGTGAGCTATTTTCCAAGCTGTGGGTCCTGATGCTGGGCTGTATAGACTGCATTGAATCGCTATCAGCACGGTACTTTATATCCACAAATTTGTCAGTGAAAATGAATAGTTTCATGAAAAGGGCCCTTGCAGCAAACACGATTTGTCTGTACATGATCTGTCTAGCATGGCGCATTCATTCTTCTCACCTATTCAAGCAGCAGTCATTGGAAACTGTGAGGTCCTTCAACATTACATCGCAGGTTAAAAAGCATTGACTCATTATGTCTTTTATTCAAAAAACATATGCATCAATGAGTTTGCAACCAGGAACCAAAAGAATGATACCAAATATATTGACTTCTGTTTGGTAAGCTGATCCTATTTACTGTCTACTCTTGTTAAAATTACTCTGAACCCTTTTTCAAAGTACTACATATCTGATCAGACAACACTCGAATTGACCAAATTCATTCATTATGGCATAACTCCAGGGCACAAAGGTCGGCACTGTTCAAAAACAGTGTCAATGTGATCTTGGAAAGGGAATAAAAAAGAAAAGACAAAAAGAAGCTAACCAGTTGACATCAAACTGGACTCAACATCTTTACACGGAATGTCACTATGATGCAGTGTAATGTTTACCGACAGATTCACTTGTTTATTATATATTGCTGCTGAGAAGCACCAGCTCACACTATATTTCTCAGAGAAACAGATACATATTCTGCACATTCATAAATGATATTGATATTACCGATCACCACCTCCATGACCTACTCTGGGAGCAATACAAGGACAGATGCACTTATATATCGTTCATCTTGTGGAGTGAGGTCTGAAGCCCTCTATTAGGAATCAAACCATACTTGGAGGCAAAAGTGGATGGCCAAAATGATGCCACACGCCTCACTAAGAGGCAGTGCAACTGCCATTTCGACAACCGCATCCATAAAGCGCAGACCTTTGTTAAGACAGCCATGTCAGCTAGTTCAATATTCCTTGCTCCATTTTTTATTTGAACAGTCCTACACCGCAGTACCTAATATGTGATTAGCATTCCAACTTATACTTTGGTTCACAGCTGCCTCAAGAAAATTAAGAAGACGAAAAGAAGACAAAAAAAAGAAAAAGTCTTGATCTTGGGGTGCCTTTTGTAGTACTTCAGGAAGTGGCCCAGAATGGGTGAAGAGTTAATACATATTTGTAACCCTAGAGTTTTGTTCTGAAGTCAGTCTGTGTGAGACCACAAACACTTTTAGAAAGTTCCTGTCTGAATAAGGATTTCTGTCTGATCAAATTTGTTTGTGGCCGGAGGGCATTTGGTTTATTGAGGCAATGGCACCACACCCATTTCCACTCCAGTCTGATCCTGTTCTTTTGTTTCCCTCCTATCCCCATGGCAACCACACTGATTTCCTGCTTTCTCCCAGGGCCTCTATGCCCCAGAATGCCTCACATATGCAGGTCTTTCACTCTTGTCCACAAATTAAAGGTATGAAAGTATGCATCTGTGCGGCATTTTTTTGTTGTTCCATATTTTGCTTGCAACAAGGTTGAAAAACATTCAGTTGATAATCAAGATGTTTTTTGTTTTGTTTTTTTTCCAATGGGGACTTTACCTCCCTTTGGACTGCCAAATCCTATGTTTAATCTCATCAGCATTTCCAATTTAGACCCTCTCAACAATTTCACAAAGGTAACTTTTGGGACAAGCGTCCAAATAGAGTACCGGTATGTTATGTTTCCAATAAGGCGGTACAGTAGTCGACTGGTTTGCATGTGTATTTGTTTGGTTGTACAATAACTGCAAAAATAGACATTTATGAGGGAAAAGGAGTAAAATGACATGACCTGTTTCAGCTTTGATTTGTGGCGGGCGAGCACTGCACTACTGCACTTACATTGTGCCAGTTATGAGTGTGTTTACTAGTGTCACAACTCATCAGAGCACTGGCAGCCACCTGGGGCCTTAAACATTGGAATCCTGGCTGTGTTTTCTGGCTCCCTTTTTGCATGCAATGTCTGTTAGAATTTTGAAAAATGTCTTCTTCAGAGCAGTATAGTTACATCCCCCATGTTTATTACATCTGAAGTTATTTGTTTGTTACAGTCGATAATAAACAATCTTCTTACACACTTGACCCAAACAGTCAGCAGCAATGATGGTTACGCAGCGCAAAAAGAAGCTGTCCATGCCAAGACTGTTCGTTGACCAAAACTAGTAGGTAAATAGAGGATTAAAAAAAAAGAAAGAAAATAAAGTGCGTAACTCAAATTGTTTGTTAAAAAGGGATGTTCATAACTTGAGGTTCCAAAATAATAACAAGCAAACTAAATTATGACCACTTGTGAAGAATGCAAGTGAGGTGAGCTGGTGAAAAATAAACTTTGGGAAGTTAAAAACAAATTGATGTGAGGAGGGGGAGAAAGAAGAGATGCCTGTAGTGAGCTGTAGCTCTCAACTCAGACCTTAAAGGGGGTGGCAGGGTGAAGAAGAAATACTAGGACTGAAGTGGTTGCATAATACGGTACGTGTGTATGATGGAGCACTTTCTTTGATGCCCCACTGGTGTAGCAGGCAGCCTGAGAGGTCAGAGGCAGAAAGGACAACAAAATAATATACACAGGAAGTGTCAGCTGCCAGGAAAATCCATCACATTTTTCACACGGGCCTACCGGACACAACTAGAACTAGAACACCTTACAGCCAACTATATTTGTTTTATTCTTTTAGAAGAGGGTCGCCACCACCGCATGTGCACCAATCATTGAAGGGTCAGTGCCAAACTTCCAACTATGTGAGCTTCTACTGTGTAGAGATTGTTTGCCATGTATGTTTGTCTAACAAGATTTGCATAAGTCAATTTAAGTCGTTTTCAGAAACCTAGAGCACAAACCCCTCAGAACAAACATCGCTGGAGCAGCTGATCAGTGACAACGTGAACCAACTGCTTCTGATAGGTCCAAGCACCTTGTCTGTTACACAAGAGTTTGTCATAATTATAGACCCTACTTAAGCAATCCCTCGTGTGGGTGGTTGAAAAAATAAATTAGCATATACTGCCATGCCTTAATGAGATCACTGCAAGAATGAAATGCACTTGCAGTGTATGTTTGTGTATGCCATAATCAAGCAGATGAACATATCTGGAAACAACAGGGATCCTAGGAGTGATTAAAACCATCTAAAAAGCTGGGTCACTGTTGTTTGCTGATCATTTCAACTAATTGTAAATGACGAGCACAACAAAGACTAAATATGCTTCCAGTCTTAGTTCCTAGAATATTTTCAAAAATCATCAGCCACTTGTACATTTTATTAACTGCTAATTATGTCCTGCAATTAGCTTACTGCACATTTTAAGCTCACATGGCATTCTGCCAATAACATAAAATTCCAGTGTGGAGGATTTTGGCCTAAGGGTGACCAGAGAGAGAGCTGAGGCAGCATGCTAAATGTCAAGTACCAAGTACTTTGTGCACCGTCAATAAAATGACAACTTTTCAGCTGAAGACAACATTATTGATGTCGTTTGCGTATCTATCATTGGCAACCCCTGTGTCACAATACCCCCTCAACAATGAGACTATAATTAGCTTGGAAAATGTACTACCTGTACACGGAAAAGAAATATGGGGACTCAGGAACTATTATCTCAGTCTTCTGAGAAGGCTTGCAACAATGTTTTGGAATGGGTCAATATGAATCTCCATTTCACGCAATCTCTTTTGCGCTCCCTTCTAAAGGATGGACGAGGTGAAGGTCAAGGCTCTGTCATCTAATCCCACAATTTCACATGAAATACATCCATCCATGGCTTTATGAACGTTGAATTGTGCTCCGAGGCATAATCATGCTGCTCCAGAAAAGGGTCCTCTTAAATCTGTTCCCACACAGTTGGAACCAGATGAAGGGGTACGGGGGGAGCACAATAGCAAAGAAGTCAGTCAAGACGGAGCTTATCAGCGTCAATTTTGATCGAGGTTACCTAATCAAATGGGGAAAAATGAGGACGGAGATGCAGTTGATGTTGGATAAGAAGTACTGCATGGTCTAAAGCTGTCCCGAAAGAAAGATTACATAACACATTTGTCACACCATCAACCGAATGTCCTCACTGTCCTAATATGACATCAACATACGATCGCTTCAGAGATGATGCCGAACAAAACCAAACAAATAGCTTTCTGGAAGTATATGATATGATGTGCAACAACAAAGCACAAAGACTAATTTGCGCTGCACAGACAAGATCTTGAAAGATTTTGAGAATTATTATAATAGAGTTACAGTTAAGCAGTCTCCTCCTGTGAGTCAGATCAAAGAGTTACCACATAGTCTCTGGGAACATGCAGCCATATTAAATAAATGTGGGAATGGCTTTTATTAATTATATAAGAATAAGGCCCTGAGCCTCTGCGTCTGCCAAACACACAGACACGCACCCATGAATACACAACATAAACACGTTTTGTGCATGCACCAACAGTAACACACATGAACACCCCTGACAGGCATGAACCAAGTCAGAAGGAGAAACAACCTCGGGAGGCTGTGACACAACTACCTGGTTAGATTCTATCAGCAGCACGTTATCAGAAGTGTTACAGCTGGTGGCTGCAGGAAGTCACAGCGCATATGGGTTTGCACCTTGGTAGAGCAGCATTGCTGAATAAACACCAGTGACAGGTTCGAGAGCACACGTGGCTTGGGGTGCAGATGTTTGCAGTTCTCCATAGATATACTTTCATGGTGTTGGACCAGTGGTTCTTAACCTGGGTTTGATCGAACCCCAGGGATTCGGTGAATCGGTCTCAGGGGTTCGTCGGAACCTCTGCCACTTAGGGTGAGACACACGTGACTCAACGTGTCAATTAGTTATGACACGCCCACTTGGCCATCACTGGCTGCAGATGATCACATGACATTGCTTGTCCAATCAGTGCTGTGAGAAATTTAGTTCACGTAGTAGTCCACGTGTGACTATCGTGATAGTACGTCGTACAAAAAAAAAAGTATCATTATCTCTTGAAATTTTATTTCGTTTTTTCTGTTTTTAATAAATGCGTTTTTAAAAATATCTTGAATTTGTGTATACATATATATATATATATATATATATATATACATACACACACACACACACACACACACACACACACACACACACACACACACACAGTATATTCTCTTTTCGCTAATGAAGGGTTCGGTGAATGTGCATATTAACTGGTTGGGTTCGGTACCTCTAAGAAGGTTAAGAATCACCTTGTTAGACAAAGACATCATAACCTGGTGCTATACATTGTTCTTAAAACATTGATGGTGGAATGCATCATCAATCCTAAAGAATGCATTTGGAATACGGTACATCAGAAAAAAGAAATCTGAGCGTGTTGTGCTAAGGATGTATCATTGTTTCTTGTAAATACAGCAATTAAAATATTGTATAATGAAAGAGCAAAGTCAATAAATGAGAACTGGTGCCCCAGCATGTGCCTACCGTTGCGTGCGCAAGTAGCGCCTTCCATCACTGGCCTCCCCTTTGCCCAACTCACCACTGCCTGCTGACTCATGCGTTCATAATTAATAGACAGCGTTGCATAATATGATTATGACCCAACATACCCGACTTGGTCTTACACTTAATCATGTAAAATTTTGGCTTTAAGTTTTAATCAGCGTGAAGCCTTTAATGAATTTGCCTCTCTCACAACTCATCAGTACGGATGCTATCACAGCGTCAGTACCAAACCACAGCAAACCGTCCCCTCAATCTGAATGAGAGGAGGCGAGGACAGGAGAAAGAAGAAGGACAGGGGGCAGTGGGGAGAAATCCATTTAAATGAAATGAAGAAGAGAGGCGTCAGCATTAGCAGTTAATCCACTGCAGTGATAATGCATTCCTTCTGCCTGCGGCCTCCAGGCGCAAGTAGCCATCCTTACAGAAACAGTAACACACACCGTAGTGCACCTAAAAGATTTTCACTAAACCCTAAATCCAACTGCCTCAACTGGCGGACCGCGATCCACTACCGGACCACCGACCTCCTCTGTCCGGACCTCCTCTGTCCGGACCCTCGGCAAATTGTATAAAATAATAATTTATAAAGTGATTTTTACGTTATACATTTTATATTTGTGGACTATAATCTACGCATTACCGCGATCGCTTGTTAAAATTATCCGTTGTATTCTTTGCGTGCACTAACAGATGTATTGCAGAGGACCGCAGCAGCGCGACTGTGTGTTGTATCATGTTTGACTAACTGGAGTGGAGACCCTGGCTGAGCAGGGCAGGTCGGTGATAACGATGCGCTGATTGGCTCCTCTGAATTTAAGGTGTGCCCATACATAAGCGTCAGCACGCGTCTATCCCAATACACACGCTTTCAAAATGGATGATTGTGTCAGGAAACAGACGCATGCGCGACGCCACAGTCGAATCGCGGGAGGTTTCGATTGTGTGCAGTTTTGCTCCCGTCTACCCGGGGATCTTTGCAGCTGTTTAACAGCAGAACACCGCAACATGGTGAATGAACATCACAATGGCGTCCTCAAATAATATTTGCATGCCTCAGACATTGCATTCACCTTTAGTGGAAGAACAGTACTGCACATTCCTGTGCTCCTTGTTTTCATGTTTAGTATTTATTTTGGTAAAAATGAGTATTTTGTTTTGTTTTTGTTAAATTAAGGGGAAAAAAGACAACTACTGTTCAACAAATTTAAAGTAAAAATGTCTTATTTCCCTAAAAGGGCTATTTCTATTATTAAGCAGGCACAACTTAACAAAATAAAAGAGTTCCTGTGCCTCAACACAATACCTCTCATTATTTGCTGTGTACTGGCAAAGTGAATAATTGTTATTTTCATGCACCCCATTATTGGTTGGTTGTGAGGAGTGTTGATTTGTATAAGCTTGGCTTGACCATACTAAATGGGCATATAGCCCTGCTCCCCATGACCGCCGTGCATGGGACCGGACCTTGGTCTTATTAAAAAAAAAAAAAAGTGGACCTACAGCATTTCGAGTTGAGGACCACTGGCCTAAATCCATGTATGCTGATAGAAGACTTGGAAAACGTGTAACATATGCGGATGCTTCACATTAATGTCTCTCACCATTCAACGACCTTTCCAGTGGTGCATGCCCCTACCCTCGGGCATGCTACGACACAAACATTCGCACAATAAAGGAAATATCTCTCGTTCCCTCTCCCTCTCTTTTTCTCTCCCGTCCCCATTTCTCTCTCGCTCTCTCTCTCACCCACACACGGTCCTCTTTTAGGCCTTTCTGAAAAAGGCTCCCTAAAGATAGAAGCAAGTAGATGAGCTCGAGACAGCCAGTGTCATGGCAACGTTGTGCAGAGGTTTGCAAACACCATTTCACATCAAGTCCTCCTAATCCTTAATTCATTTTTGAGATTTGAGAAATCCAATTCTTGATTGAGGTCACGAAATATCGATATCAATGGTAATTAACAAATAAATATTCATAACCCATTTTAGGATGGGGATAATTTAGATTACATTGCACTTCTCCCAATTTTGAATCCAAAATTTTTTTTCTATCACATTGCCCTTGCCTCTCCGCACCCATCCCCTTCATCCACCACCATACAGCCACACACCTACTTGTATACCCACTTTGTATCCACTAACCAAGAATTCCCCCAGGGCCACTTAGACATCAAAGCACCTATTCTGCTGCCTGATTTTTTTTTTTTAAATTTCTCAGAAGCGAATTTTATTTAAATATCAAAGACTTGAGCAGAGTAACAGAAAGACGGAAACTATCTTCAACATGAGATGACGTTCATTTCAAGTCAATAATAAAACCGATATTAAGTGTTACACACTTCATGTCAGTAATAAGCAAAGTTACCGTTGTTCATGAATTTCCTTCAGGATCAATCAAGTATCTAAAATAAGAAAAAAAATAAATAATTGTAATGTGCAGATTATTAAAACAAAAAAGAAAAGATTATGCTGAGAATAACCTGTGCCTGTGCATTTCTATCGAAAATACAAGTGTTAAGCCGTGGTTTCAGCCTACTTACCTAGTTTAAAATGAGTCAAGGCTTGAGAAGATCGGATGAAATCAATTTGCACGCTCATCACATTCATGCATCATTTCCTACATTGTTGATGAAGTAAGTGGCTTGACCCGTGTGATGTCCATCTTACAACATGTAGAGAAGGGATCATTTATCCAAATGAATGCACACTCACAGTTCGTTCCTACATCGCCTGTTGATGTTCAGTACGGTGGTCAGTGAAAATGCTCTAAAAGTGATAACGTTTCTACTTAAACCAAAGAATTAGGGGGAAAACAATATGCATCAAAGGCATGCAAAGTCATCATGCATGATGTCATGTGGCATGTCACTACATTACACAAGATCTCCTCTTGGTATACAGGACAGTCTTCCCTCGCAACTTTGCAATTCAATTATTGGGGCTTCACTCTATTACGCTGACTTCATCTATTGTAGTTTTACCTCACTATATTTTTGTGGGTTGATTACTGTTTTTCTTCCTTCTAAGTCAGACCAGTGAAGAAATGTCAATTTTTTTTTGTTTCACAAAAACAGAGACCATGAAATTAGGGACACGTTCAGAAATTCACTCTGATGCCTCTGCACTGCTCTGAGACTGTGCGTATTCAGAGCGGCAGAGCGCGCTATCTTCTCATTCTTTTTTGAACGCAGCCTACATTCTAATCCAATCAGCATCTGGTGCTTGAACTGTTTCCATCTGTACTGCCTGACGCATTAGCGCACCATGTTTCCCATTGGAGTGCCTAGAACACGCACCGGCACTCCGTTTTTGGTGCTCTCTGGATAACTGAACGGCACATTTGAACAACGTTATGAGTTTCCGAACGGTTGAAGTGTAGCAGTGCCTACTCAAAGCGTATTTCTGAATGCTCCCTAAACCCCGTCACCCCCAACATTCCATTTCTCTCATCGTGAGTGCCTTCGGAATGGCTTAATAGAGGTGTAACTCCCCGCGCTATAAAGAGGTCAAACTCTTACTTTGCAGAAATTCACCTATTGCGGGTGGGGTGGCGGGACTGACTGCTTGGAACGAATCACCCGTGAAAGCTCGAGGTCGGTCAACCAGCATCATAGGAGTGTGTGTATCTTTTTCTTTAATAATAATAATAATAATAATAATAATAGTTTTGTATAAATCATAATGATTATTTTGCTAATGAATCCAAAATATGGACCAGGCTCAATACAACGGAATCTACACGAAGCATGCACACTCACATTAGAAGCGTGTCCTAATGGAGTGTGAATTGGAGATTATGTGTTGTTGATCCAGTAGTAAACCACAGGTAACCACGGGGATGGAACAGCAGAACTATCAGTTTCCAATTAATTTCAACTATTTTATGGAAAAAATGTGCACAATTTGAAACAAACAGGAAGGTCTGTATGTTCGGCTTTTGTGGTTTCATTGTAGACTGTTGCATCTATCGACGGCACTTCAAAACCTCCGAGACAGCAAAGCTGTATGTGTTATTGCTGGTTGTGCTCGACTTACAACGTTGACTTGCAGTGGTTCAGACCCAGGTCGGAGCAGCCTCTTCCTCCTGCAGCTACTGCCTTCAGACCGAAGACGTACTGATGATGATGCTGATGACTGACCCACATCTGTTGGACAGACATAAGTGAGAAGTGAAACGTGGGCAAAAGATGATCCCATGTCATGAAACAAACATCTTCATAAATGTAAAAGCAAATCAAGGCGTAGCGTAGTACCTGAATGAGGCAGGAGAAGAGCCAAGGTCGTTAAAGTACCGGGGGGCAGAGGTAGGGAGCGGCAGCGCTGCAGAGAAGCCTTCAGGGGCGGTTCTAATGGAGACACCCCAGGAGGGCGAGACAAGGCCTACAGGGTACTCAGGAGTTAGGACAATTCCTATATTCCCCGCAGGTGTGCTTTGATATATACTCAAGCTGAACGTACTCAACATCGCTACCAAAAATCCTGCCTCTCTGCTTGTGTTCAGTGAATTCAAAGTATTTTGCATCCAGCATGCCATGTGTGTTAGTGGTGCACGCCTGGCTGCAAACTGTCAGACTACCCAGTCCATCAAGCCAGGGAGCCTCTAAGGTTCAAACGAACGGTCTTTGAGTTAGGTTAACGAGAAGGAGAACTTATGGGAGCAATGAGGCAGAAAATTGGACATAGAGGAAAAATGAGAGAGGCAACAAAGGGGAAGACAGAAGAGTGAGAGTGGCATGTGAGCTGGTGGAAAAGCAGCGTCCAGAAATAAAGGCCTTCCTTTATAAATGGGACGCAGCATGCTTGCATTGTTGCAGCTAAAAGTGAGGAGTGTATACAGTAAATACTGGGTTAGGAACAGGCTGACCTTCTGCATCTGTCGTGTGTTCATTCATTATGGCCTTGTGCTCTATTTATCAGGGAAGTGGGAGAGACAATAAGTGGGACTCAGACCTCTTTTTGCATCTTTTTAAACTAAAGGAAGGGGGATGCATTTCATTTATGCTGTGCTTAGGGGAGAAACATCTATAATACTTTTGCATATGATTGCCACATTTCGTTAAAAGGTGCACACATGCCTGTGTGGTAATTTAACATCTTACTCTGTCGTGCAACTCCGTGGACTGCATCGTGCTAGTAACACTGGCGTCAATGACAGAGCAGGGCCTGGGACGAGCAGCCATCCATCTAAGCCCCAGTGAGTGTTGCATGGTGGGATTAGATCTGTGCCTCCGTCGGCATAGTGAGCCAAACTCACTATAATCGTTGTAGAGATCTCGGTCTGGGTTAGGCCTCCACAGATCCAATACAGCTGATGCCGGGCGAGGACGAGGGCGCAGCGGCTTCTGAGGTACAGAGGTCTTCTCTGTGTTAGAGTGGCGCAAGGCTGGGCCTGGCAGTCTTACACTGCAGCCTGTCTGGCTTGCAATCTGCTCACACAGCTGGGATTGGCAAAGATTCTCAGAGGATTGGCCCAGACACAAGGTGCAACAATAAATGCTTACAGGACACGACATTGGGTGTAGCGCTGAAATCAAACGAGACCCTTTGCAACATGTGCCTTTAAAATACAATGCTTTGCTTTGATTGAAAGTCAGAAACCTTTGATTTTAATCACGTTTTGAGGGTCTGCGCCTTATCAGCTGTCATATGTATATTAATGCCAGAAACCACTGCGGAAAGTGTGTTTTACCAAATATAGATCTATTTATTTCAGGTGACTGCACTGGCGGCGTAGAGGCACACACGAGTGACTTTTGTGCAGTCAGCGTGGAATTGATTCCCACTAGGTGACTGTAGGTGTAAATTTGAGTGTAAGTTGTTCTCTTTCCCCGTGTGCCTTCAACGGGCAACGATTCAGGGGGTAGTTTGTCGAATGCTCACACGCAGCTGGGATAGATAGACTCAAGCTCATCTGCAACATTAAACCGGCGAGGCGCTAGAAAATGGATGGCCCTTTAATGCATGGCAATCAAAACTGTGGTATGATTAATAGCCTCATTATTTATCCTTCACAGAGTAGACCACAATTAACTTAATACAGCACAATAGTAAGAGTAAATAGCACTGATTCAATTATCAGGATTATGCAAAAAGTATTCAACGAAACTCTGAGGCTGGGTGGTGCTTGGACCAACAAAGAACTGATTAAATTCTGGTGCTGATCTTGATCTGTGATTCCCAAATGGTGGTACTAATAGTACAATGAGTGCACCTTTCAGTGAGACGCCAAAGAACTCACTGTCACAGTTTAGTTACATTTACTTCTTCAGCACAACATATTTGCATTTAATCTTTAATAACAGTCCGGTTTTCAGTTTTATTCTGGTATATTGTTTTAATGATACTTAATGTGCAATGTGCAATACGTTTTCATTTAACTGTTATTTAAGTAGAGTCTTTTTTTCCTTATAGTGTTCATGCATTGTCAAACTGTGCCTAATGTTGGAGTGGCTTATAACATTAAATATGCTACGGTACTGTCTTTTACATAACATCGGTCATGATGGTGGTAATTGAAGAACGAAATGTATTTTAGGTGATATTTGGTGTAAAAAGTTGGAAAACATTGATTGCGATAAAAGTGATTTATCTTTATTTTATTTTGAAAAGAATCGCAGATGTACCTCATGTTGTGACAGATGAATGGACAATTCTGTGTTACCTTTTGAGGATGTGGGAAAATTCCCAATAAATTAAAATGTTTATATTTTGCACAAGCTCCTGATTTACCAAAGAATAACGGAGAATAGCAAACACAATTTTTGGAATGGCCCTTAAAACAAATCAGACAAGCGAAAACACATGGGCAGATTTGACAAGATAGCAACATGACTATTCTGACGGTACAAGAACAACAAAATTCACAGCACGTGCTCTTGCAAAACAAACCCTTATGATTTTGTGCTGAGTATTGTGATCACATTTCTCACTGGATTCGGGCGAGCACGTCCTGGCTCAGTGTGACTGGCAGAGACATGACGAATACCTTCACGAGAGGACATAAAAATGAAGGATTGCCACTATGAAGCATAGACATCACCGCGCTCTAGGGGAGTTCCACAGCAAGCGTCTTGGGGAAAAATGCCACATGAGGCTGACAGGGCCAGGAAGAGCAACCGCCTCTGGTTAGAACGGCAAAAGCCATCACAATTACTACCGCATTTTGCCAACAGATGGTGCTACATGATAACACAACAATAGGAGGCATATTTATGTCAGCTCCAGGGTGTTGAATGGAAAGCTTTTATTCTGCCCGATATTTGTACCACACCTCGGAGGACTGAAATCATGGGGCAATGACAGCTTTGATCGTTTTTTTTTTCTACTCTCTTGCTGTGACAGGAAAATGAATGTATCTGGTTGAAATTGTTACATGAACCGCATTTTGAACATGGACAGTAATTGCATGCCTCTGGCAGTGTTAATGATTAGGAAAAGTCTGCGTTGGAATGAGGTTATGGCATCACTGTTAAACACAATAATACTGACTTTAGTGAAAACATAGTCTACTATAATGCTATACGACTATTTATACAACAGCTGCATTTAAATAAATAATGTACATTACCTTAAATATCTCCTCTGTGGAATCAGATGATGGTATGCTATTGGTCGTGCTCTCTTTACCACATATCTGTAATTGAATATTCACTTCCTGTATCTGTTGTGAGTCAGGTGGAGCATCCTTGGAATCCTCATCATTTCCTGTGTCTTCCTTTACCGTTTCTCCTAGGTGCAGACAGTTTAATGGATTCATTTCATGCTCAGCAAGAGTCTCAGTGTTTGTAACTGAGTGAGGAATATGATTCTCTACAATGGTGGACCTGTGGTTTGTTGCCGTGTCTGTATTATTGTCTGTACTCTTCGAGCTTTGAAGGCCATTCACACTTCCAGACACTGATGGCCCAAAAGCGTTGAAGACAACATTCGGAGATCCCTCACCTGTCACAGGTGCTGGGAGCTCACGGGTAAAGCTACTGGATTTTGAGGATTTAGTGGTCAATGGTGAGGATTGAGAATTCTGACGCTGCAGAAGTCCTTCACCGTGGAGTTTTAGGGGCACACCGTGAACTTTGTCTTTTGTGCACCGAGGAGCCTGAGGCAAGCGGATTGGGGTCTTCTCTTCCTCAGGAGGGGAGAAGGAGCGGGATGTCGTCCGCCATTTTCTGGCTGTTTCTGCTACATTATTGAAAAATTTAAACAGTCCACCAAAGTGTCCTTTCATGTCTGGATTTTTTGGAGGCAATGCTTGAAAGTCTTTGGCATTCTCAAGGTCAACAGAACCATAGTCAGAGTCAATAGTCTTGTCGAGAGAGTGAAGCTCAGAATCAAAGCTCCTCTCTGAATAGACTGGATTTGTCTTTCCCAAAAGAGAGATCCTCCTCAGGTAACTCCACACATCTTTGTGTCGCCTCCCTGCACCTTGCGTAGTACTTTTGCTAGCTTTTGCTAGCTCCTCCTCACAGCATGTAGCTTTGTTACAGTTAGTTGAATTGGTGTGATTTCTTTTTGAGTAGGAAACTCGTTCCGATGGTTTACAACCGTTCTGAACTGTTGTTTCTGGCACCGCAGTGGGCTGATGGTCATCGATCGGAGCTGGGAGGTCAATGTCTTCAAAAGAACAGTCAAATTCTGCTGTGTAGCCAGCATATGAATGCCTCTTTCCACGGTGCCTCAGGGTGCCCCTGCTGGATTGCTGTGGAGTGCCAATGTCTTTGCAGAAGGAGTCCTCATCCACCAACGAGCTGCTAAGCTTGACACTAGACAATTTCCCAGACTTCCCTCGGAAAACAGAAGGGGATTTTAGTTTCTTGAAGGAGCGAACTTTATCAGCAAATGAGAGTTTAGGGATAGAAGCTTCCCCAAGGAGGATCATAGAGTGGGGTCTTCGCTCCAGCTCTGAGACACCTCTCTTCCGATTCAAGATCTTCCAAATTCCCCCAGTGGCACGGGGTCGCCGGTTGACCTCCTGTCTGTCCTTGACAGGGGCCTGAGACAGGGCCTGGGCCTCACCCTGCATCTCTTCAGGCCCTGACCCAGTCTCTTTAATATAAACGCTGCCAGTCTCATTCTCCACATCCAGAGAAACATTAAATACTCGATTCACAAACCCATTTGGGTTGTTACTCTCAGGGGTAGGATTGTCTAGTTGCTCCATCATCTCTCCTTCCACAATGTCAGCTATTGACTCCAATGACCATCGTGTCTTATTTTCTCTCTCTCACCAACACCTAAAAGAATTGACAAAAAAGAAAGAAAAAGTACTTTTTGTCAACAACCATAATCATCTACCTCTTCCATCCGCTCATCGTGGACCATCTCGTTCATTTAAACCAGGATGTACAGTTGTCATGTAAACCCACACGTCAGCTATGTCTTGTTATTCGACGCAGGAGGTAACATCAAATAAATTACTTCAGAAAACTGATGCTAAGAAAATGAACTGCAATAGTTAAAGTATACGTATCATAATTCCACTAATAATGTACCGTATTTAAGGCATGGCACCATCATGTGCAAAACAAGCCTGTGAATGTTTCGAAAGGGTTTTTAATGACTGTTTGAATGAACGTGGTTACTAAAATAATAATTTAGACAATAATGTACATTAGAATCCCAAGCATAAATACTGTATATCATTCAGTCAATTAAAAAAATATATTTGGAATTATGAACAATTTCTGGCGAGTTGTCAGTTCTTGAACACAATTATTACTCAACGTATGTACACTACCTAACATTCAAAATATGAAGCCATTTATGAAAGACCAGCCAGCTACTTGTCGGACACTTTGCAACACTCCCCAGATGTATAGTGACACTGCGAGGCCACTTAAAAAAACGCAGGTTCTTCAACACAGTCACTTCAAACATAACACGAACCACACTGAGGTTTGCAAGTACAAGTTAAAGTTGTTTCCTTACTTCCCAGTCGTTGGTGAAGATGGCATTGTCGCTCGAGTCCTTAAATCCATTCAAATCTCCGACCTTCATACAAACGCTAAACTTTATACCGCTGTCTGCGAGCGACTTAGCTGACATCCATGAGAGAAGCAGTAGTTCGGGAGCAGGCAGCGACTGCCGACAAGATCCTGTCCTGTTCGGTTTACACAACAAAACCTCGCCCGCGTCAGACTGACCGAAGCAACAGTGTGAGTTAAGCCACACACGGGTGAACTATTGGCCTGCGAGCACGCGCGCCCGTCTGCGCGGTGATTTCAGATTTGTGCACGCGCACACGAGAGCGCATACGCACGCAGTACTGGGAAATAAAACTCGGCGGTCACTCGACAACTTGCATAGTTTCAACACTGTCGATAGAAAATCGGTTGAAAACTACAGAAATAGTGACATAAGTGATTTAGTTATTCGTGTATGGTAATCAAGTCGTTTTAGTTCATGCCAGTAGAGAATATAGCCGATGAAGTGATTGTAAACAAACTAACCCGAAACAAGCGTATTAGACAACCAGCGTTCAGTGTGTTCGCCACAACATTTTGAAAGAAACAAGGAACGTCAAACTGAGTTCATGTTTTTCAAGCGGACTATCTTTTCTTCGAAAAGTTCTAAAGTCATCAAACATAATTTTCAACAATGTAAATAAAGCATTTCCTTTCTGTCAAGAATGCGACTATAAGCCCTAATATAATTGAGAAGTTAATTATGTGCTTTATTGTTCTCAATTACCGGCGGCTGAGGGGTGGGGGGGGCGGGGGCAGTACATTTGAAAATTCATCCATACTACAGAAATATCTTCATCTTAATTATATTCAGTATTTTGTTTCTACATACCTGTACTAGTGTGTGAACAATTCATAGAAAGAAACACAAGCATAACCAGTGCTGTTAATTCTGGTCATTTGTGGACTCTGGAACAAATCTTCGAGTGGGTGCTGGTCTGATAAATCTGTTAAATACTGCAGTTATCTCAGCTACAGATTGGGGGTAGGGGGATGGAACAACTTCACTCTATAGATCGACATGTAGCTCTTCATGGTAGTGCACGCCAATGTAATGCAGTTGATTACTTCATCAGGAGCAACAGTTGCTTGTATACACCACCGCAAAACTACATTTTCATTATCATAGACTTATTTTAGTCAAATAATTATCACAATATTACGTCAGTCAAATACAATTCTGTTTTATCTAAATGCGATACATGCAGAGGACTGAGAAAATGAAGTACTCTGACTGCTAACGAATTGTAATACGTGTAACATTGACGCATTACCATAACACAATATTACTCTGTGTCGAACAAACAACATGATATAAGGGCATGTGTGGTTGTAATGTCTCTGAAATATATAATGCAAATACACCAAGAAGACAATACTATTATCCTCTATGTATAGCATACAAACACGATGTAAAAACAACAATACTAAACTAAAACTACAATAAGGACATACAAATAGTGTACGGCCAATCTCAATGTTAAACACACTATATTATTACCTTTCAAAAGAAAATTATTAACTTCAGTAAAGTGGAAGTTTTGGTTAGCTATTGAACATTTTGCAAATATGTACTGTACTATATGTTAGACCAAATGTTTGTACAATAAATGGTTTCAGCTGCAAACAAACTATATCTAAGTTTAAAGCATTTTATGTATTACTTTCATCTGAAAAACAAAAGTCAATCAACTCCGAAACCAAGATTGTCTGTGTGCCTATTTGTGAGATAGATTGACGCTCAAGCGCATTTGTCAGTGAAAACAAGTAATTGACTGCACTCTAGTCTCACTGGCTGATCCTCCTTTGGGATTTGCCTTGAATGTGAAAATCCTCCCATTGAAAGGACACAATGGGGAGAGGGAGTTCGGGGGGTCGGGGAACTGAAGGAATTCACAAAACCTAAACAGCTCCAGAGCCCCGCAGCCGATAGAAAGAGGAGATGGTGGAAGAAGGGACCTAAATTTAAACATTTCCTCTCTGTCCTGTTTTGGGCCCATTGTCATTGCATGGCGTTCTCCCTTCTGCACAGGAAGGAGTGGATCTGACATCAATGCTCTCAGGCTGACAATGCCAGGAAGTCTGTCTGACTGTATGTAAATATCTCGACGTGTTCATGCTTCCCTTGCTGCGCATGGAGCCTCATTTCGCTCCCTGGTCCTGGAACTGCTATAGGCACTTTGCTCCTTGATGATTTACATTCTATACCCCGCCATAAGTCATCCAACAAAAGTCGCAAGCAATTCTAGCAACATTTATATCCACATATTTCAGCTAAGCTTTCACTTCTCATGCAGTACATACATGCAGTCTTCATGTTTGGTCTTTTTTTGTCTTTCTGCTGTCAGATTTCCCTCATGACTCTCTTCCATTCCCCCAGTTCCCTCCCTCCACATACTCAGTCACTTCCTCAGGACCCCAAGCCGTCTTCCTGCTGCTCCCTC
Organism: Hippocampus comes; assembly: GCF_001891065.2. Classification (NCBI taxonomy): domain Eukaryota; kingdom Metazoa; phylum Chordata; class Actinopteri; order Syngnathiformes; family Syngnathidae; genus Hippocampus; species Hippocampus comes. The sequence continues at coordinate 6,138,024 of NW_017805744.1, forward strand.
CCATCACAAGACATTCCGCCCCAAACTGTGCGGCGGTACTCTGGCTCATGCACACATGAAACAGTTCTGAAACTCCTTAAATATGGAGACATAATATAAAATGAAGTGAGACGTTTTATTGAGTGTGAATGTATTTTGAGGCAAAGAGAATGCGGGTGACAAACGGAGAGAAAGATTAGAGATGTGTCCTGTGTCTAAAATGATAACTTTTGTTGATGTTTGAGCTGTGTACATTATCGCCAATTGCCTATTTATCTCAAGTGTTGAACACTCTCAACAGAGCTTTTTGAAATGATGTCATTGACTTCTCATTGTCAGAACAATCAACCTCTTCCTCCCCTTCCTATGACACAGTCCTCACTAGTGGAGATTACGGTACACAAACACTCGCTGAGTTTCAGCCCAGCTGTAATTATTTCACCAGTCTTTGTCAAAGCTGTTGAGTGATAACAGGCTGCCTTTAAAGCCGTTCGCTAGACTGGGTCGGGGGGGTGGGTGTATGGCAGTAGATATGTTGTGATATCAAAGCATGGGAACCGGATTCAAGAGATGTGTGTCTTTTTTGAAAACTGCTGGGTATTCCTAATTATTTTCAGGACAGGTGCTTGGGAACCCAGTTTAACCCTTTCATGCACCCTGTAAGTGTAACCTGTTAACGCGAGAAGCTGTCCACTGAAGTAAACGCTGTCCCTGAAAGGGTTAAAGCTGTGCCTGACAACTCCTGTGTGTGTGTGAATTCAATGCACCTCCAATGCGTTTGAAATATTTGTGTCAAATGATTAAGCACTAATGGTCTTTTTTTTTTTTTCCTCTGGAATTTTTACATTAAGCCGGCTCAGGTAGCAGTTTTCTCTCCTGGTCAACAAAAAGAGTTTGAATTATCCTGACATTCCAGACATTCCCTCTGTGCTGACCTGCATTCTACCCTGGCCAGCCTGCGCATGGCACTATTATTGACACACACACACACACACACACACACACACACACACACACACGCACGCACGCACGCATTCACTGGATTTTCCCAACTCACAGTTTTTTGTTTACTGTCTCTACATATGAGATACTTAGTTTTGTTTATTTCCGTAGTATACAAGATGTACAAAGTAACATGAGTATGGATAATATTAAAGTTTTGAAAGTCATTCGTAATGTGAAGATCTACTAAACAAAATAACATCCCAATGGCAACCACAGGTAAAGAAAAAATGTGTATGAATGCAAAGGGGGCCTTCAGCTGGGGACTTTTAGCCTTTATCACAGGGAATCTAAAAACAGGAAGGCCGGGTTCCAATAAACAAGGGAATGGAAGACAACCACAGTTCTACTTCCTGTTTCAGAGCATGAAAGGAAACAGCAGATTTTTTAGGAATTCAAATTTGAACTCTGTGGTCCTCACTTAAAATGTACTCTTGTCAGTAATTAGCTTTCATGAGTCATACTTGGTTTCTTTTTTTTGCCTTATAGTCACTTTGTCTGTTTTTATGGTTGGGTTTTTGTTGACTTTGGATGGTTTTTGACTTGCACATGAGAAGTTGAATGAAATGATAAACCCTAACTAACCTGTTTATTGTTTATCTGGTGTGTTATCTTCCTGCACAAGCCTTGGGCTGAGCTGGACTTGGCTTTGTTTGTGGGTCAGCAGCAAAGAGAGGAAGGCAGCCTGGCACACAAAAAATGTTTCCGGCCTTTTGAATGCATCCATGCACTTCTTTGGCGAGCAGAGCTCGTCACTGAACCCCAGAAGACAAAGAACAAAATCATCCAGCAAATGATGCAGGAATCTTTTCTAAATGCTGCAACACGATGTATGCGGTTAAGTAGTGAGATGGCTGTTGGGAGGCCACTTCGGACATAATTAGTGCGTGCTTGATAGAACACTGGCAGTCCCGTCAGTGATTGTTTGTTGGAATGTTTGTTTGGAGATGTCTGTGATGAATGCTGACCTCTCACCTCAGGATTGTTTCTGCGCCGTTTCTAGTTCAGTTGGTAAAGGAACATTATTGCATCACTGGCATATGAGGTTACAAATGAGATGTGATTCCGATTCCTGTCCTGTGCAAGGTTCTTTTTACCATGTTACAATCTGAGGAATGTAGTTCTGTGGTTAAAGAGATATAGAGCAGCGAATGAGAAATCCCATTTGTTTCTTATATGATTTTATCACAAATGGAAGCGCAGAAGCCGAAAGTTGTATACTGTTTGTTATTCTGCAAGTTAAGATTGATCCCCTAGCTTTATTTATTACCGGTAATTTTTTTTCAGGGAAGAGAAACGAGAGAGGTGCAATTTTACAGTGTATTCACTACATAAATTTAGTAACCTTGTCTTCATACTATCCCTTGAGGTAGAATTTCTTGTGAAAAAGAAGTAACTGCAGCTCAAATTTGCACATATGCACTTTCTGCACAGAAAGCTTTGTATACGATGACCCCAATGTTTATCGCTCCACTTTCTCATCGTTTAATCAGCACAATTAACACGGCCAGATTCTTACTGTTATGGTGCAATTTATCACATTGAAAGGCTTATAAAATCAGCTTCTGAGTTAAACAAGGGCGAAGAGAGACATCTAGAGGCACCATTTGAAACCGTCGTCCTCATTTATTTGTGATCACACTGGGTGGATGCTCAGAAACGACAGATATCAGATCATTTTAGTGGTTCACAATAGCTGTCAAGAGTGTAGTTTCCCGTTCGCACCGATTCAAATGGGTTAGGCTCCAGACCTTACCGTGATACTGAAAAGCATGAACGGTCTAAATCAAATTGGTTACTGTTAACACATAAAAATGTGCAGTGAAAGCCCCTCACCACATGGTAGCGCTCTGGTCCTTCCAAATGAATAATGCTGATCTGGCTCACAAGACGATTTTTATATTATTACAAACTATTGGTAGATACTGCGCACATTTGAGAATTTTTTTTTTCAGAAGCCACGCAATACAGGCATACTGTGGCCAGGCCCCTGCGGGATTAATACACTGCGACTAGAAGAATGAATCTAAAATGATGAAATTATATGACCATTCCAAAATTCACATTTGAAATAATTCACAAACAAAATACTAAATAAACAAATAAATAAATAAATAAATAAATAAATAACATGTTAGATGAAAGAATGTTAGAGTGCCCCTGACAAAAATGCCATTTTTCTCTTGTCTCTCTTCATCTGCTAACCAAAGTGAATCTCAAATAAAACAGTTTAAATGAAAGTTTCATTATATATATATATAATTTGCTTCATTGCTGCCTCTTGTAACCATGGGAACATTTGTTTTTATTCACATGATATTTTAAATCATAATTATTTTTCATGGGATGTGTGTGCGACATGCATGCAACCCTGTTATCATACCATTTTTAGCATGTAGGAGAAGAGGAAAGCAGTGAATCACCTGATACGCTGTACTTGACAGCATCAGACAGTTTTCCAAAAGAATGGACAGAGCAAAAGTATGTCCGCTCTTTTATTTTTCACATTTTTATAAAATAGTTTGCCTTGGTTGATTGTCTCACTCAAGCTCATACAACCCTGTTACGCATATATCAGTAGACACAATTCTTTTTTAATGTTGTTTTTATTTACACGAATAAATGTGTCCTCTCGATCAGCAGTAACAGCTAGCTAAAAAGCCACTTACTACTCCTCATAGAAAGCTAACATTCATCCAGATATGCAACCCTGTTACTGTGATTACAGTGACAGGTATGGTAAACACAAAATAAATCATGTCATAAAAATTGTACTATTGATCTAAGCGGAGCTAATCAAGGCTTTGATCACGTTTATTATTGGAGAGTTTTAGATGGTTCCAATAAGACACCAATCCCAAACGTAATAAAAGACCGGGGCAGTCCACTAAACACAATTCTGTGTCTGATTTCTGCCATACATAAATGGCAGGCTTCTTGTTCACTTTTCTGTAACGTGTGCGGTTATGGTAACAGGGATACTCTCCGCTGATACCCTTCTGCGGCATCCAGTGGAATTAAAATGTGAGTGACCGCAATCGTTTTGTGTATGTTTGTGTGGAAGACACATTTTGGGTCTGAGAATTACTTTTCCATAAAAGTAAAGAAAAAAATGTGCGAGTGTGTGTGTTTGTGTGTGTGTGTGTGTGTGTGTGTGTGTGTGTGTGTGTGTGTGTGTGTGTGTGTGTGTGTGTGTGTGTGTGTGTGTGTGCGCGTGCGCGCGCATGAGACTAGCATTAAAGTCATATGTGATGAAAGCCACAGGCATCTAATGGATTTCCACTGTTGGACTCCAATCCTTGGGATATTCTGTAAAATAGTTGAATCTCTGTATTCACCCTTGTGATTTTCACTGTAGCAATACATACATGATTTCATTGGCGTTACACATTTGCTGAAGTGGTTAATTTTGGGTGGAGAAAATACTCATCTCATACTTTTGGGAAGGGAATTTAATAAAATCTGATAGTAGCTAATTGATGCAAGTTAGGTAATGACTTGGTCTGAAATATGAGATAGAACTCATGTGGAACTTTCTCATTTATTATTCAGTGAAGCATATCATCCCTGCTAAAGGCTTTAAGAGGAGAGATAAGAGCCTCTTTTAATCCGTATATAGGGGAGACATACATCTGTCGCATCTCTCTTTTCCTATCAGTCACGACGAGGTCTAATCATTGAGTCTATGCTTCATGTTTCCACCTTTTAATCCATTTTTCCCCAAGTGCAGATTCACACATTCATTTATGGGTGAAAAGAGAAACTGAGACTATTAGGGGAAAGATTGTTGAATATTTTTCAGTACTCCTAGCCAAAGTCTGTCGCCTTCATGTTTGCAGCTGTCTGAGCCAAAAATGGCCAATTACCATCATTTTCCTGCTGGTGTTGGTAATGTTAGCGGGAGCATCAAGCAGATAGAGGGGACCCGACGGCAGAGATAAGCCACAAATTGAGACAGTGGAAATCAGACAACATCCACCATGACAGGAGGTGAATCCATCATTTGCAAAGGAAATGGATTCAATTAAATAGGCCCCTCTGGTATGTCGCTAACTGCACACAGGAATTGTTTTTATGATAATAATATCATTACAATTGCATTACCTGGTCCGCTCACATTGATTATGCAGTGTAAATAAGCAAGGAAAGAGAGAAAAAGTAAATACATATAGTGTCAGCATACCGTTATTGAGAGTGAAATGAATTCTCAGACACTGGCACTGATAGGAACGGATACTGTATGTATTGTCTTTCAATACTAATATAGAATATGGAGCCTGAAAATAATGCTGGTTCATGTTTCCTATACTGTATAAAGCTGAGCCTGAGTCAATTAACGACTGAATGTCTAGAAGTGAAATGTCGTCATCTTATTTTTAAAATTTTCTTATTTCGATGATTCCTTAAGCGACATATTGCTTCAAAACCGGCACGACACTTGAGTTGATGAACAGAAGCTTAAACAGCATCTGAGTCTAGGACGGTGAAAGGGACTACCGATATATTTTCTCAGATGAAATATCTCTGCTTGGCTTTTCATCAGGTTTGCTATTGCGGCTCAATGTCACATGTGGGTGGCTTTGGTTGCCTTTGAAAAGGGATACAGAAAATGTTTTATTTCAGTCACTCAGCCAGACGTTTGAGGTGGATCGACACAAATATTTATTTTGTCTAATTCATTGTGCCGGATACAGATTTTAATCAGAAACTAAAAATGAGCGGTTGGCAGAAAGTTAAAATAAACTCGGACCTTAATGATGCCTTGATGAGATTTAATGTGGACCTGAATGAGTTTGCAATCAGTTTTAATTTTCAAAAAATGCTCAAATGATGCTCACTCTACTGATCCTTAAATGCACAAAAGAGCTTTGGCATAATTAAGCAGTACAAACTACTTTTTGATTCACATGATTTCAGGCTATTACATCATGATTCAACTGATTATTTCAGCCTACTACAACTTGATCGAATGCTATGATTTTTATTTTTAATTTTTATGTAATGTAATATGATGTTTTGCTTTGCCCAATAAAAGACAAGATCCATACTGCACAATAGTCCCTCGCGCAATCAGTTCCATACACTTAATATCGGTTTATAATATTGGCCTCAAAGCCATTTTACCCCTTCCACACTTTGTCCACATTCCCAGGATGCAATACAACATTCGTGAGAAAACATTCATTGCTTATTCCATGTCTTGAGTGACAAAGGACAAAAGATCAAAAAAAGCATTCTACCATCCAAAAAAGGTTACCAGACTAGTGCTGAGAAAGGCAGATTATAGTGGGAGGTAATGGAGTGAACCTGGTGGATGCTGATGAAAACAGTTTGGGAGAGCATACTGTATATAATAGTCTCATCCTTTTTTTCTACATCCCTTTGGCCTTTTACTGTGATGATTTTTTTTTAAGGAAGCATGTAGGGCAATGTGGAAAAAAATAAAAACAAAATATCGATAAAATAAATACCTGGGATTGAATGTCTCTTAGGAGAAATAAAAATATGTCTTTGGGATTGTTCAGAACCTTGGTGATTACATCAGCATCCATTTGCCAAACTATTTGAGGTGTAAAAGGCCTCCCTGAAATTTTAATGTAAAAAAAAAAAATGTTCCATTTGTGGTACAGTACTTACCAACAATACATTCATGCTACTATACCGTAATCACATTTGGGTTCTGAGAGCAGCACCGGCTGGGCCAATCAACGATGACTGAAAATTACACAGCTTTCATTTATATAGATGTTTGATTAACATTTGTCTTAATCATACATGATAATTAGCGCGAGTGGTAAGTGGTTATGTTCCTTCACTGTAAAGTAAGTGTAGTTGCAAAATTTATATAATGGTGGCAAAATGCATGAAACCCATCCATTTTCTAATCCGCTTTTCCTCACATGGGTCGAGGGCGTGCTGTAGCCTATCCTAGCTGACTTCGGTCAGGAGACAGGGAACACCCTCAACTGGTTGCCAGACAATCGCAGGGCACACATAGACAAACAGAGTCTGATTGTAATACTGTATATAACTGTTACCAATACAACTCTACATCCAGTATGTTAAAGTCTTTAGATACTTAGCCTTTACAGCTAGAAGAATTAAAGTAGATGATAGAATTGTCCAAAATGTTGTGGCTGAAAGATACATACAGGTTGAAGAGAAACATCTGCTGCCATCCAAGCAACGTCTTTTTCATGGACGCCCCTGCTTATTTCATCAAGACAATGCCAAACCACAGTCTGCAAGTGTTAGAACAACGTGGCTTTGTCGTAAAGGTGTGCGGGTACTAGACTGGCCTGCCTGCAGTCCAAACCCGTCACCCCATTGAAAATGTGCGACAAATGTGTATGGACGGTAAAATATGACAACAGAGGTCCCGGAGTGTTGAACAATTGAAGCTGTACATCAAGCAAGAATGGGAAAAGATTCCACCTACACAAAGCTTCAACAATTATAGTCCTCAGTTCCCAAAAGTTTATTGAATATTGTTAAAGAAAAGAGGATGTAACACTGTGGTAAACATGACAGTTTCCCATCTTTTTTGGAACGTGTTGCAGGCATAAAATGCTAAGTTAATAATTATTTGCTAAAAACAATAAAGTTTATTAGTTTGGACATTAAATATCTTGCTTCCGCAATGTATTCAACTTAATATTGGCTGAACATAACTTGCAAATCAGCGTAATCGGTTTTATTTATGTTTAACACAAGATCCCAATTTAATTGGAATTGGGTTTGCAGATAAGATCCGTGGTCACACAAGGGGTCTAATTCAATCCCTAATATGGCCAAAAACATTGGTTTGTGTGGTGTAGTGATCCTCACTCTTATTTCGTGTGATTAATTCTTATGTGCCTATGCCCATTCTGTGATAACAATGAGTTTTACATGTCTCATTGCCTCCATCTGTCCCAAAAGAACATGTCTGGGAACAGGACATCACCAGAACAGTTAATCTGCCTTATTTGCTTCTCCCAGTCAGGCAGCTTTGTCGCACACATTGTTTGTTCTCCAGGATAAATATTTCCACAGTGTTGGTGCACGCTAAATATTGATTTATCCTTGGCCAGTAATGGCCAAACTGCATATGGCATGTTTGTGTTTTGTTAGGTTTGCTCCTCTCTGACAATATACTGTATACTTCAATTATCAGCTACGTGTGACAACTGTGCTGGAGTCCATCCATTGGATGACAGAGACCTGGGTATTTGATTGTGTCGAATCGGCATACTCCTCTTTATTATGACAATGTTTTGATTGCCAAAGCTGTGATTTGAGAGGTTCCGTGTTTTAGGTAATTCAAATGTAACACAGTTGATGACAAAAAATATTAAATGAGGAGACTATTTATAACTGAAAAAAAGAGAACGTGGCACAGTCACATCACAATGTTCTCATCTTGTACAGACAGGCCAGCCTGTTGGTAATTAGCATTTCAAATCAAAACATTTGGGGATACTCACCCTGGCAACTCTTCATCCCTAGAGTCTTTGTAAAATGTTTATTGCAGAGATGTGCAACAGGCCGCCGGCCAACATTCTGATTGGCCCCTAGATTCATTTGAAAAATGGTTCCTCTATCACACCTGATCAGCTTTAAGTTGGAATAACACCGTCTACCACAAGATGGCAGACATCACTTCGGAGTACCTTCAACAGTTTACAGGTATGTTTATTAGAAAAGAGGAACACAGAAATGCACAGCTGCGGTGGATTTTGTGGCATTTTGGAATCATTCAATAGAGACTCTCTCAACACCGAAGGGAAGAATCACATGGTCACATGGTTCATGTTGCCAGCGTGGCACATCCAACTAACTATGGGGAACATAAACATGCTTAAACAATGATTATTATTAATGTATTAATTATGGAAACTTGGAAAGCAAGACTGGACAATCTCAAAAGCACACAAACAACAGCATTTTTTTCTTCTGAACAAGAACCGTGAGAGGTTGTTTCGAGTGCACGAGGGTTTTGTGTCCTGTCCACCCAAAAAAAAAAAAAAGTATTTAACGCTGCTGATAGTGTTGCAAACGTGTATGGTGGCTTGTGATAGGTGACAGACTTGCCATACATGGGAGATGCACCGTTTTTGCTTGACTCCATCACCACATCCGAATGAATTGCCCTATACTTCACTGTACTATATAGGTGACTTATCCAGCCTACTAATTTGAGTATTTTGAATGACATTACTATCAACAACATAATGTTAAAAATCGGAGTAGAATTTTGTTAATAAACAAATAAATACAATTTTAAAAAGTTGGTTCAGTCTTCAGCAGTTCGGTGTCATTTTTGAATGGTATTTGTCTATTCACAGGAGCACTTTGCAGTGGAAAAAAAAATCACAGTCTGTGTTTATTTTGTATTTTAGTGTTTGCTTCCAACTCTTTGTTGTTGGGTAGTGCACAATGGTTTGATTTAAAAAAAAAGAAAAAAAATATTTAAAACTGCATTTTTGTCATGCATCAGGTTAGGAAGGGTGCGGTCCCATGTGGCCTCCTGGTATCACTGATGAAAAAATGTGCCACACACACACACACACACACACACACACACACACACACACACACACACACACACACACACACACACACACACCCACACCCCATAAGTTGCCCATCCCTGGTCCATTGTTATGAAGGGCACTCAATTGCCTTTTTTTCACTCTTTGGTTGCATATGCATAATTGAAAGTTTCCCTTTTTTTATTGTTTATTGCAGCTACTACTAGAATGTCATCAGGGCATTGTTTCTATTTGACTCTTTTAAAAATCATAAACTTTTATAGCACTGCCATTGACAAGAATCAAAAAATAATTCTAAACAAGCTTTCTCGACCAACCACACATAAAGAAGAGAGTGCAGTATCGTCTCATGTGTAAAATCCTTGATTAATCTTCTTTGACTTCACTGCTTTTGGCATTGCAGCATGAAGTGGACGTAGAGTATAAAAACAAATTGAATTTCAAATGCAATTCAGTGATTTTATTTTAAAATGAAGGTTTGGCTCTCATCTTAGACGTCCACAGAGAAGCTTAGAGACTCATCATGTATGCCCTTCAATGTGCTTTGTTGATTTCAATATTCATACAGGTTCACTACTTTGCCATTCATGGTCTATTTCCTCAGCAAACCATACTGTCAAATTGGATCCAATAGTGCCCTAATGAGGGAGAGGTAAGAATGAATTAAAAAGCAGGAACAGGATATTGCACTGTAGGACTGCCTGGGCAAGCTTGCAAATGCCAATTTGTTGTATCGAGAGATTTGTTTTAGACAGCCCATCGGAATACTTTTCAAGGTATAAAGACATTTATTATAAATTGCCAAATGGAACAGTAGATTTCTGATCTACTGTTTTATAGAAAGGCACGTCCATGCAACTTTGCATGCATTGGCTTGTACAGTATACACTTTTATGTAAATCACTGTGATGCAGTATGACTGCAGTAATTAATATCTTCCTAACAGTGTCAATCAAAAAGTAATCATATTTTCAATGTAAAGCCACAAACTTGGATACAGCTCATTTATTGTGTCTAATTCGTGCACTTAATCTGTGGGTGGAGTAAGAATGTAAAATATTGACAAAGCTGACACCAGGACCTGGTTGGAAACTATTGAAGTCAATAGACAGTACACAAACAACAGAAATGAGTAGTGTGCAGCAACGTTTTTACGAGCATTGTCCACAACTCTGAACATTAACATGCCTAATGACATACTGCACTGTTCCCCCAATTTTGATTGACTCAACATTTTAAAGAGTGTTTTAATAAGCATTTGGGTGCATTTATTTGCGGCAACTCAGAAGAGGTCAAACATAAACTTTCTTTCACCTTCTCTTTTCTACATTTTTGACATTTATGAATTTGTGTGGAGACGGCAGACTGGTCTGAGTGAGCGTGGTCGTCCAGAGAACATCCAGTAGGGGGCAATGCGGCTGTGCCTCGCTTCCCTCCCCTGACCGCAGGTCCCAGTCAGTATGGCTGACTTTTGTCGTCATCTCTTCGTGATAACAATGTTTGTCAAGTGTATAGCTTGTTCGCTGTCATTACTGACTCAGGAACAAGTGCCAGTATTTTTAGCGGAGGTAGGCATTCCATCAGATGGACGGAAGGTGCGCCAGTCCGTCCCTAGTCGGCAACAGCCGGTCGACGCCACATCAAACACAGATGCTGCAACTTGAAACCAAGAAAAATTAATCAGAAGAACAGCAGATGCACACGCACAGCGTGGCCATTGGTAAAATAAAGACAATATGGGACACATGTTATTGAAGTCTATGCCAATGAAAGGCACACAACAGTGTTTCAGGTGTGCAGCACCTTTGAGTGACATAGTACCAGTAAATCCATTCTCAATGCCATTTGGCTGTTGCCGAACGTTCGAACGGAGTGCGCCAAACTGGAAGATTGACTGGAGCTCACTGATGGACAGGGGGGGACTCGCGATGCCTGCCTCTGGTGTTTAGCCACACTAGCAGCCAACGAAGCTTGTTGTTAGCTCGCTGGCGTAAGTGGCACCAAGCTTGCCTTGACTGCAGACGTCCCATACATAAAACAAACCAGACCTGTCATTCACATGTTCAAATATATTTGCTAATATTAAAAACTGACTGGATTCAAACAAAAGGTGCAATATTTTGTGTGGTTGTGTTTGAGAATATGATGTATAGCAAATACCCAGAAAATGCCTGCGACCCTCGTGAGGATAAGCAGATTAGAAAATGGATGGACGAATGGAATTTAGTCACTCCCTCACACCTTGTGAGTCACCTATTGCAGCAAAATTACTGATCTTTAAGGTGCAGCCTGGATCAAACACGAGCAAGATGGTGAGAGTGGCTGAGACGCATTCCCTGGAGAGACAGCAAGCTTGATAGGTTTCAGACTTTGTTAGCGTCTTCTTTGGTATGTCTCTGTTCATGAAACTCTCAGAAATGACAGCTCAAACTAGCCTTCACGCTTCCTCTGCTTGATGATAGAAAATTAGAGCTAAATAAAATATGAGAAGGCTCTGGGAAGTCTGTGTGAGGAGTTCATTGTTAGATTCATGAGCACAGAGAATTGCGGAGGCAGCATGTGCCTACTTTGCCATGCACAAATGAGGGATAATTTAAAATTTCAACCATATTTAGATTTTGCAGTAAAGTTGCATCAAAGAGAAAAAGTTGCACCAGTGGATTGCAGAAATTACTCTTTCACATTGACAGGCCTAAATGGAACACTTCTTTTCATCATGAGCTTAGGCTCCTTAGCCCACTTGGCTGCAAGACACACGTGGGGATCTTGTGCATACTAAGAAAATGGTCCAATGTGTGACAATTATCATTATTCCATTTTTAAATAGTCCTCAAAACTCACCAGAACAAATTCTACCAAAGGGGAAAACTTGTTCCTGCAGTTGCTGTCATTATGTACAATATTCACTCTTTGGTAGCATATGCATAATTGAACTGCGCATGGGTTTGCATGTGTACATTTGTATGTACAAATGTGGGTGTGTGCCCCTTCGAGACAGGATAAACGATGGGTTTTTGGGATAGCGGCAATCTGTTGGAGTGGCAGAGATCTCTGTAGGCTCTTTGTTCTGAGCCCCGTTTTCTGTGCTTCTATTCCCTTTCGCAACATGCTTGAATATAGTTGGACCTTCAGATAAAACCCGGATATGAAAGTGAAGTCTCTGGGTTGTCATCCCAAAAGAGAGCCAGCTGAAAACCTCTTCTTACAAAAGTTCTAGCGAAATCTTTTTGTGAGATGAATAGATACAACCTGTCTTTGCATTTCCCTCCTTTCCTCCTTACAAGCTCTGTTGTTATATGAAGCAAAAAAAAAAAAAAAAGAATATTTGGGGTGGGTAGAGCATAGAGGAAAAGTACAACATGTACATGATATACTGATGAAATTCTTCAAGCAAAACCTAAAACTAAACTGAAGAGTGAAGAACGGTTTCTGGAGGACGACTTTTCAAACCATCTGTTTTCATTTTAGCTTCAATTGAACCTTCGTCGTTCTCACAATTTGAAAGCCATGTCAGACACGTTGTCACCCACTATCGATGCACACAAACATAAAAGAGAGGTCTTTGCACAGCAGGGTAAAGTACTATCTGACTGATTTGGACAGTTAACATTCACAAGTACACGTCACAGGTACATTCGGGTTTGTCTGGTGGCCGACAGGGTCAAACACGCTTCAAACGGCCAAATGCTACAAACACAAAAATGCTGCAAAGTGACGTGTTCATGTTTTTTGTTTGCATTATTCCCCGTGTTTGCAGCGTTTGTTTTGCAGTTGTTTTGTGTGTTTTTAGTATGCATATGTTTGTTTGTCTTCTTTGTTTGCATGTTTTGTTTTGGTTTGCTTGCTTGCAGCATTCCTTTGTTTGCAGTGTTAGGCCATTTGCAGCGCCACTGTAGGTTTGCAATGTATTTTCAGTCACGTCTCGCAAAAGGTTCTGGGTGACACAAGTACTGTAAAGTGTGTACAACCCCTCGAACGTGTGATTTATGACACTGGAGGACATGAATGGAATCAAATTGAGTTTCGAGCAACATTGCAGAGACAAGAAGACATCACCTTGCAAAGTCAAGACCCAACATTTGTGATGTGGCATTGACAATATTGATTTTCCTTGACAGCTATTGGCAGAAGGAGTAAGGAGGACGGGGCCCAGTGTGCGGGTCCATGGGATCTCGCTGAGATCCAGGCAGCATTATGCGTACCAAGAGAATGAGGCTTAACATATATTGAGTGTTTATGCTGCAGAATAAAAAGCGTGGAGCACCTTGCTTAAACCCACTGAGTGTTAAATTGGGCTTAACGAAAAATCCCTTTTGATACCAACGCAATGTGATCCTTTTTTTTTGTTTTTTGTTTTTGCATAAAATCTATTATTTGTGGGATTTTTTTGTGTGTGCATTATTTAGTATGGATAGTTGTCTTTGTTTTACATTACAATTCCCAGATAAATAGTCAGGTGGAAAGAGAAGGAGATTGACTGTGGCACAACTGATGAAAGGTAATGTGTTGAAAGAGGTGATCTGAAGGAGACTGAAGAATATCCATTGTTTGCCTTCTTAAGGGCAGGGCACACAAGAGGGACCGAGCTGGAGTGTATGTGGATTACACAAAGGCACCGTCCTGAATATATAACCAAACCAACGTCCTGTTCTCCTACCTTCTCTGTACCAAAGAAATAATAGGATTGGGGGAAAAAAACGTCTTAAAATATACAGACACCTCTTCCTTTTGTCTGATGTCTGTTCAACATCAAGATGACATCAAAATCTAATTTTCAACATAAAATCAATTTCACGTGCCCGCTGGTTATGTCTGGGCAATAATTCAATATCAATATACAGATCAAGATAAACATCTGTTAAATTTCAATCGAAAATCAAGAAGAAAAGATGATGTATGATTTGTGCCAATGTTTTCTTACTTAATTTATTCTTTTTTTAAACACATGTAGCATTATCAGAAAAAAAAATGCTATAATTTTACCATTTAGCCTACATTTTATGAATACATTTAAATGTAAAATACGTTCAAACGTATAGTGAGTTAAACCGAACCGTCAAACAGCAGGTTTCCTTTTCAGGCACTCCCTCATTGATCTTTTGCTGTTGGGACAATGATGTCTGCAGCCTGCAGGATAAAAAAAAATTGTGATAGGGTGTGAAACTTTACGAAAGGAAGTGCCTGTAATCATACATTATAACTATAATTTAATTGGACAGACAGTACATTATAAATCGCTCTTTCATAGATGTTCTCTCTATGTCGTACTGTGATTTATATGGCGGACAAAAAAAAGTCACAACGTATTAAGTGGCCATGTAGAATGTTCTTAATTTTACAAATTAAGTCTCTTTGACACCTAAAATTGTTGATTTTGGAACTCGCACTTCTCGGACTGTCATATCGCTCTAATTTACATTTTCACATTGTGTACACAAAGTCATTTTTGTTTTCTTCTTACTTTCTGGCAGTTGCATGATTAAAGTGTCAAACAGACCGAATCGCTTCACATGAATTCTCTCGAAATTAGCCAACTGGATTCAAATGAGCTCAATCAGGTATTAGATGGACTTTGTACTTGAGGACTGGCAGGTTCAAATTGAATTCATGTCAAGTCCAGGAGCCTTGAGACAACCTCATGTTTGAGTTACTGTTAACTGCAACACCATGGCATGTATCTGTGATAATTCAAGTGTCTCTTAGGTCTCAACTTGAATAAAGAAAGACATGTCCATCAACCATATTAATTACATGTAAATAAACAAATAAAGAAAGAAATGGTCACACACACACACACACACACACACACACACACACACACACACACACACATGCGCACGCGCAACCAAGTTGTACATGAATTGATTTCCGCTGTGTCATGATAGGACAACACAACAACAGCACTCACTCTATAGTCATGACAGTGAACACAATCGGCAGAAGTGTTAACCAGCCTTAAATACTGTACGGTGTGGTTCCCGGGGGAGCTCGTCGTAGCCCACCAACTGGATTCAATTGTTTATTTGACATGCAAAATGAAAAACTCTCCGGAGTACATCAGACAAGGGTTGGCAGAACTGTGATGAAGGCAAAGCCTAGAGGCAAAACAGTCTACAGACAAGAGCAAGTACAGGAAGAAGGCAAGACGGTGTCCGTGCTGTGTCGGCAGTAAAGGCATCAAAGATTAATTGCGGTGCCCTCAAAGAAACTGATCGATCATTTTGGTGTAAATTAAGCAAGTTTAAATGGTTACCAATAGCACCCCTCTGTATCAAGGTGATTAAAATGTATATCTGTTAGTGTAATAGCTTGTTTATTATCGCTGAAGATGTTAATTTTTAAAAAAGCTTAGGCTTCACTCTACAGTACACAATGGTAATGTGTTCATTATTGTACGGTATTAAAGTTTTATTTTGTGGGGCTTCCAGTTTATTTGGGGTCATGGAGAAGCTGGCCCCTTTCCGCCCTATTGTCGCCGTTCAAGAGAAACAATCCTTTTTTGAAATAAACTGAAGCTAACTGGTAAACCTGGTCACCTGGTTAAGGGGAGTTAACAATACCTCTCAGTACAAAGCTGCTTCACTGAAGCTTTTGTGAAAGGAGGGTAACCACGACTCGTACAAATAGTACGGCGCAATTACATCATCCCACTTTTTCTGCCTGTCAAGTGGCCATGTTTTTCAGCAAGAATATGGTAGATGAAGCATTCATCCATCCCAGTTCTTTTCATCCGAGTGCCACATCACTTGCTTGAAATATACACATTTGGATGCACATGACGACACAAGCCGAGAAACTCCGTGTGCTTCACTCAAAAGCATGGGAGACGTTTAGTTTCAGATGATGCTGGAGGCCTGATAGTAAGACACAGCTTACCCCCAACCGAGCAGGCATGACTTTGCCTGAGTCTTACAACCAGTCTCATTGATTTACTCATTATCTTCTTCACAGGCGATCCTTCTGTTGGGAATCACAGGACATCACATTACTCCTTTCGTTTCTGTTGCAAAAGAGTTCTTGATCGCAGCAAACCCTACAAAGGATCACATCACTCAAAGTAGTCCAGTTGAGTTGGAGAGATCATTTACGTTTTACCACTTGACATGCTGAGATCCCCAATGCTTCGATAAACATAGTCCAATATGGGAATTCCCATTAAAAGCAGTAGCGTGTCTGACAATGCGAGGCAAATTTCTTTTTTTTTCTTTTTCTCATGAAATGAATGTCATTCGCCCTGCGATTGGCTGGCAACTGATTCAGGGTGTCCCCCGCCTACTGCCCGAAGACGGCTGGGATAGGCTCCAGCACCCCCCGCGACCCTGGTGAGGATCAAGCGGTTCGGAAGATGAATGAATGAATGAATGAATGAATGAATGAATGAATGAATGTCATTCTTAAGAACACATCCAATGTTAATGTTGCAGCTAACATGCTAACATGCTAACTTGAACATCTGCATCCCTGTACATCCAACTACCAGGAAGATTGTATTGAAACAGGAACTACTCAAACTAACAACAATTCATCCATCCATCCAATCCATCCATCCATTTTCAACACCGCTTATCCTGAACAGGTCATGGGAGGATGCTGGAGCCTATCCCAGCTGACTTCGGGCTAAAGGCAGGGTACACCCTGAAACGGTCGCCAGTCAGTCATAGGGCACATATAGAGACGCACAACCATTCACACCCACATTCACACCGCCACTGAGTGGGAACTGATCCAACGCTGGCCGCACACAAGTCAGGCGAGTGTACCACGACCCCATCAGCGGTTCCCTACAAGTAAAACCTTCTGAAAATCTTGGTGCAAGACTTTGGTATACAAAGCAGGAAAGGCTTACTCAAAAGGTATAATTTGTGTTGTTGTTTTACAGGTGTGTATGTCTTTCTAACCCACCATAGATGTGCGTATCAAAGATGACAACTCTCAATGGGAATGTTTCAATGTTTTTTTTTTTCTTTCTTTCTAGGTCAACCAGCATCACACAACCAATTATTGAGGATCTACTGTAGTTTTTTTCCCATTGTTGTTGTGGGGGAAAACAAATAAAAAATTGAATTTCAATAGGCATTTTTTTTCCCACTGTAGTGATGTCAAAGAATCAATGACGGATTCGAGTATGATCACACACCCACGTGTATGACTCCGCTAAAACATGATCATAGCAGTATATTAAGCTTGGACCGTGAATGTAAAAAAAAAGTCAAACCAAAGAAGAATGAAAACACAATATTATTGAATGCGGTCCAGTTATTTCAAAACAAATGAAAAATCGAAGTTTTGGTGTTGCAGGTGCCCGCAGGGAAAACTGGAGGGTAGATTGGACACTCCAAAAATAAATAAAAAAGTAAAATCTGGGCAATATATCTTTGCTGGGGGCAAGAGCATTCACTCCAACTGACTACCGATTAGTTCTTTTTTTTTTTTAAGCATCTAACCTCAACTGAAGGTACTTTCACTTTCAAGTTAGGTTGTACTTGGTATTCTACTTCATGAGAGGGAATGTATTGACTCCCATGTTGAGATTTTGATACTCTCTTCACTATTAACCTGTTTTTACATTGCTCGGCAGCATTCAAATATTCAACCAATTTGAAGAATGAGCATCCGAGCATTTGCCAAGGTCTGCCTGCCCTGTACTCAGAGATATTAGTTGGAATGAATACAGCCAATGGTTTGGCCATGAGAAGCATTTCAGATTTCATAACAGCGGTGTCCAAATGACAGCCCAAGGCCCATTTGCGGCCCACCGTCCATTCTCTAGTGGGTCCTCAGCATATCTAAAGAATAACATTTGACACGGCCCGCAACCCAGTCGATTGTGGGTGTTGAAAAATGGCGGGTGAGGAGGGGATTTTGCGACACCCACAACCCTACTCTCCTTTCTTTATAGTGCAGTCAGTCTTTTACAGCTTTCTGATTTGTTTATTTCATCAAACATATTGCACAAATAAATCGTCAAGACTCAAGCTGAGAATCAACGTGAGATTCTTTTGTTTGTGCTGATGGTATTAACAGTCAGCACAAATCACATCAGGAAGGAAACGTGTCAATGTGGAATAATTGAAATTATGCAAATAATAACAAGGTTATACTTTGTAATAACAATGCTTCTTCAAAAGTTTCCTTTTTTCATCGTGAGATCAATCTTACACATTGTTCTTCTTTTTTATGGATAATTTATGTGATGTCTCTTTATTTTCTCACCACCTGATGTTTCTTCTATTGTATGAACTTGCAAAGTTCTGGGCATGAAAAGGAAAGGGCGATTCCGATTCAAAAATGAGCCAAGAGACAAAGTTAAACCGTCAAACAAGCTTTTCACACATAAGTGTTGATTTCTCAGGGGAGGATAAGGAGGCCCTCTTTTTTTCTCCCTTCTAATTCGACCACTCGTGTGCAGCTGTAAAGTTCTGCACTGAAGAGACTGAAGAGAAATCCATACGTGTCGCTGTCTGGCCATTGATATTCTCCTTACTCCCCCTGTTTTCCTCAACACCTCCATCATCTCATCTTTCCCTCTCTTGTTCTGGCTTTCCATGCCGGTCCGTAGTGGCCAATCCATCCTCGTGCCCTCCACTGGCCCGGTCACAACATCCAATATCCCATCCATTCACACTTTCCCTCCAATGGCCACAGCCAACCAAATAACTCCTGTTCTTCTCTCCTCTAGCCTCACAATCTTTTGTTCCTCAACTTTTGCCTCTTTGGCCTCTGTGCTGTGACGCCTTTGCTGTCTAATTTGTTTTGTGGCCTTTTGCATACTTGTGATGCATGTAGAATACTGATCCCCGAGCACCGGCCCATGGCGCGCGTCGTCGCATTTGATCACTGGCTGCACAGAGACAGACTAAAAACAAAAAATATTTACCTACTGCCTCATATGTTTACCTCGTCTGTGTGTGTTGTGTGAGTGCTGACACTTTGGAGCTGACAGTTTAAAAATCATAAATTGTTAACCTCTCATGTGCGGTTTATCAATGGTTGGGTGCAGGACGTCCAGATGATGAAGCCAGCGAGCAAACAACAAATAACCTTGAAGCAATAAACATGACATTTGCACGATTCCTGCAATATTGTTTACGCATTTTGGGATTTACCGTTCCCTGCAAGCCATAAATCACATGCACTGTTGCCACAATACTGTTATATTCTTGTTTATTGATTCGATAACAAGGTGAGGATGTCACTTTTCCAATTTCAACAGATCTTTGTTTGTAAAACATAAGTTTAGTCAAAAGCAGAAACAAATGACAAGATGAAAATGGCTCTTGATCACAAAATGTATTTCTTACATGAAGTATAGATAAAAGACTGGTATTATTTATGAAAACGTACGGAGCACACGCTGAGTATTGACGGCAGGTTGTCAGAAGTAAATTTTTTGCATCTTACAGCAGACAACCAAGCTATCCAACACCACTTTGTGATCTCTGAAACGAGGCTTCCCTCTCTCATCAGCAAAGCAGGAAAGCTATTTTTTAGTCCAATGTGTCCTAGCAATGAGCAAAATCGATCCAATACCAATAATACCCACCTAGGCCAAATATCATGATATCAATCCGATATCAATAATGGAAAGTTCTTTTTTTTTTTTTTTTTTTTAATACACGAAACCAGATGCGTGCTGCAGCTGCATTCACACCAGAGGAGGCGCACACATCATCACGTTCCAAAAACATACTTCTTAGCGTTAACTGAATACAATTGAATTGGCTTTAGCTATAAAGGTTGAAGAAGAAGAAGAAGAAGAAGAAGAAAAGAAATTACAGCACTGGTTACAGCAGCAAATAACAAGATACAATTTAATAAAAAGGACAAGCAATATCAAAATAAACCAGACAAGAATTTTATCGACAAACAGCATCATTTTAAAATAATTCAGCAACATTGTGCATGATGTTTTACACCTTGTGTTTTTGATGGACACAAAAAACAGAATTGCACATAAAGTGTTCTGTGAACACGTGTGTGTGTGTGCATGTGTGTGTGTTTGTGTGTGTTTGTATGCGTGTGCGTGCATGTGTGGGTGTGTGTGCGTGCGCGCGCCATGTACTTATTAAACAGTCTTATTGCTGTAGTCAGGAATGACCTGTTGTGGCACTACTTCCTGCTCCTACGGTGTAACAGTCTGGCACTGAAGGAGCTGCTCAGGGACTCTACTGTGTAACGCAGGGAGCGTGACGTCTTGTCCATGATGGATGTCAGCTTGGCCAACAACCTTTCTGCCTGCAACCTCCCCGACAGATTCCGGTTGGCAGTTAAGCCTCTTCCTATCTCTGTCAGTGATGCCTCTTCCCAAGCACACAATGACATACAGTAAACCATTGCAGAGGCCACCACAGTGTCATAAATGGTCTCGGGCAAGCCCCTGCTTCCGTCGAAGGACGTCAAGCTCCTCAACAAGTAGAAGTGACTTTGGTCTTCTCGTAAAGAGCACTTGTGTTGTCTATCCAGTCCAGTTGATTATTTAGGTGAATACCTGGTTACTTAAATTAGTCCACTGTCTCAATGCGCAAGGCCTGAATGTTAACCAGCGTATGTAAAGACATTTTTTTCGATAAAAATCAATCACAAACTCTTTGGTCTTTGTGTTGTTTTGGAGCAGGTGGTTATGTTCACACCAGTGAACAAAGTATTAAATCTAGAATACAAGACAATACAATACAATACAACACAACACAGAAGAATAACACTCACTTTTATTTAGAGACCAAATCATGAAAAGACATTAGGGGAGTTTGGGAAGTAGTGCAGAGTAAATTAAATCTATAAAATCAAAGAATCTATAAAGAAAAAGTTAATAGCTAATTATTTGGGCCATCAACAGATATCAAATGCATGACTTCAAAGACATGTTGAACAGAAATGGCTTCAACATGTGAACACAATACGCGCAGGATTTAAACATTATCCCATCGTGGTCTACCTGATGGACATGTAATGTTTCAAAGCAGAATGAAAATAGCATGACTGAGTTTGGAGAAGAAAAGTGATGGTCTGTATAGTGCTAAAAGCAAAAGATTCATCAAAACAATGACCTGACAGCGCTATTGGCATTTTCTCACCATTCAAAGCATATAAAGAATAGCATCCTCATCATTTTTTTTTTGTTTTTGTTTTTGCGTGGTAAGCAAATTGCATTGCATGTAGTGCGCGGATGCCAAAACTCTATCATGCCTGAAACAATCTTCTCAAAGGTTGTAAGGCGATTGCAAACTTTGGAGGAGGTATAACAAGTAAACACATACTGTTGCTGTTGTTCGGCTCTCATATTGCTTTTTTAGTGCAGACATTTGTTTGGTCCTGCCGCTCCAAACCCCTTTTCTCCCTCAGTAGCATTCCAGCGAGAGGGTAGGGAAGTGATAAAACCTGAAATTAATGAGTAGTATATTAATGCGTCCTTTACTGTGTGCATAAACGTTCACCTGGATAATGGATTGACTGGTTGTTGTGCATTCAGAGGGCCATGGCTCATGTTTGCTTGAACTCAGCTATTTTTTGCTAGCTTGACATCTTGAACTTAGAGGTCACAGAGTTTGTTACACTGCTTGAACTCAGCTATTTTTTGTTAGCTTGACATCTTGAACTTAGAGGTCACAGAGTTTCAGGTAACAGTTTCTCCGCTGCAGAAGACCCCTGTGTTAAAGCCGTAATATATAAAAAGTAATACTTTTACCCACCAATAACAGTGATAAAAGCATTCTGATGATCCACATTTGTACAATGGACCTGTCATTGATACTGAAGCACTACTCACATGTTAAGTTTGTATGCACATACACATTAGAACAGAAATAAAGATCAGGCATGTTACAATGCGTATTGCTCTCATATAGAAGACCACCCTGGCTCTATCAGCACACTTCTTGCCCTGTCTTTAGGCTGTATAACAACAGAAAATCTAATGGAGCTGCTAACATGCCTTTTAGGAGGTAATTAGACTTTTTGAATACTCGTGACACATATGTGGGATCTTTAGAAAAAAAGAAAGTGCCCAAGATCATCCATCATTTCATTTTAGAAGCACCACAAAAACTTCACGCACCTCCCTTTGAGAAAGGGGTGCATCTCATAATTACTGATGTAGAGCCAATTTGCGTCAAGCACGTCTCAGCGGATAAATGATAATGATTATAATTGCGCGAAGCATTTGCTTCATGCAGTAAAAGCAATAATGTTCACTCAGATCTTTAATAATGAAGGCTTTAGTCCAGCTCTTGGCCTCCTCCGAGCTGTTATAAAGTGACTGGAGGTGAATAATCATTCGAGGAACTGAAATGCAGGGGTAAATACATGACGGTTTCTGTCCTGCTTCCTGTCTCTTTTTCTCAGTCCCTGGATGGGGCACCACATCCTGATCAAAGACTGACACTGATTCATTGTGAACGATCAAAGAGAGGAGACAGAGGACTCAGTGCCGAGTGAACGTCGACATGTTATCAATTTCAGTCATTCCACAATTGGCTGTCGTCTCACAGGTGCTTTGCAGACTGTGATCACTGTCGTACGGATTTTATTGATCATGAGGGACAGTTCTTGCATTTTTCATGAGGGGAAAAGACATGTGATCAAGAGGACCTCTGGTTCAAATTGACTGATTGCCTTGAAGGGTCCCTTTTGGAGATGCGTCAGGGCTGTGTCTTTAATCCTCTCTCATTCAATGGGTGCAAAAAAAAAAATTGTGGTAGAAGATAGGGTAGTGTTATCGTATGTCATATATCCTGTCCATGTCATTTTACTTCAAGAATACTAATCATCAATACTTTTATTCCCGTAATGCAGTTGTGCAGAGATTACTTGCACAACATGACCCCTGTAGAGCCCTTTTTTTTTAAAATAGAAAAGGGTCTTAAAAAAAATAATTCGCCATGCATCCATTATCCGTGCTGGAGCTTATCCCAGCTGTCTTCGGGCGGCAGGTGGCATACACCCTGAACTGGTTGCCTGCCAATCGGAGGGCACACATAGACAGACAGCCATTTGCACTCATCATCACACCTAGGGACAATTTAGAGTATTCCATTAACCTGCCATGCATGTTTTTATTGTGTGCAAATTTGGATCCCGGAAGGGAAGAAGATGCAAACTCCACACAGGAAAGCTGGGGCCGATTGAAACCCACGACTTCTGCACTCTGATGCAGACATGCTAGCCAGTCGATCACGGTGACGCCCAATATTATTTATGTTGAATGAAATTAGGTTTGATTGACACAAGTGAGACGACCAACAGAGGCCAATGACTGACAGCCATGTTAACATTGCATCAGTAATTGAAATGCGATGGAGGGCTTGTGAATTTCTTCTTTCTCATTTGTATGATGTCGTTTCACTGCGTTATGTACAGGCCGCCATGGTGGCTGATTTTCTCCCATTGTTTGTGTCAATAAGCCTCAACCTTACCTGGACTGAACAAAAATAAAACTTTGAGATGATTTTATTAATAGGGCCGATATTAAACATCACTATTTTTAGGCTAAAGTAGAAAAAGCCAAAGCGCTCCAAATGGCATCTCATTGAGCACAACAGGAACATTTGATTCCATGGAATAATCTTTGATTAAATACAGGGTGACCCAAAAAGATGCGTACCCATATTTTATTCGATAAAAAAATCCATTTTTTAACGAATGTCTTTTCTGTTGCAGGACGTGAAAGGTGAACCTATGGATGATCGTTTTCAGCTATAGTTAGCCATCCCGAAAGAGGAGTGTGTAAAAGTGATTGACAACTTTGTCAGACGAGTACAGGTTTGCTTGCAACGGAATGGTGGACATTTGGAACACATCTTGGGAAAGCCATAAATTGACTAAAAATTGACAGAAATAGCTGAAACTCTGGTGAATGGTCTTCCATAAACTGAATAATGTGTGGTTGTAATTTGAAATAAATAGCTTTTTAATCAAAGTCACAATTGAAATTTTCATGGGTACGCATCTTTTTGGGTCACCCTGTATTTGGATATCTTCTGAGTAAAACAGAGTGCTTAAATAAAGCAAGCGAAATCCACGGTAAAAAAGACTGTCACCATTGCCTATACAGCACTGTTGAGATGTGAGGTGTCTGCAACGGGCAAAGTGGTTCTTCCTTGGGGACTAAGACATTTGTTTTTGCCGTGGTGTGGCAGTTTACCTGTGTTCTGCAGGTGCCATGAATAAAACATTGCGAGGGATTAGAAGAAGCACCTTGGCGAGAGGGTCAGATGTCCAACTGCAGCCAAAGGATGGAGCAGAACCCCATCAGGAGAAGTGTGCAAAATCGTAACTGTTTGGTGAAAAAAAACCTGCAGGAGTAAGAGAGTGGTTAATTGGGTGCAGATTTAAAGATCTACGATATTCATCCATGGATAGAGAGCTACAGGGTAAGCCCTTGGAGGATTACAGCAATGTTTGAGCGAAACATGCAATCGTACAAGGCCAGGCCCCAGTTACATGTGGATACTCTCCCATTACACCAAATTACCGTGGCTGAATAGGAGCTTCTTGGTATTATTCATGAATGACGTTGATCTATTCTGAATTTAATCCTAACAACTGTGATGAAGGAGGGGTACTTCACACAAAACACAAATTACCATTCTCAAATCGGGACAGTCTGCTTGTTTCTCCTAAATATGAAACCAAGATGTAAAAACGTTCACATGTTGTCTAACGTGACCAGTTTAATTAGTGAATTTGGCTTTCTGCAGAGTTTATTTAGAGCTCTTTTACATAAAACAATAAGACGCATTGACTTGAAATACAATCCGACAATTTTTTTCACTTAATTGCAAGACGCCGACTTTGATTAACTTTCTCTCTGTGTCTCTCTGTGAAATGATGAGGAAGGATGGAGGCACATAGAAGTCATGTTTGACAGCTGCTGGTTTATCACCAGCTGTCCAAGATACAGTACGATCATGTTGAAGCTGCAGCAGATGTTTTTCACACCTTACTGTTGAAATAGAATGGTGCTACTATATATACTTGATAGGATCATGTCCTCTGTCAACCAGTGTAATATTTCAAATAAAAGCGTCATCATGTGAGTTGTATAGATGATTTGTTTGGATTGACTAGCAGAGTACTGTGAGGAAAACCCGCGCAGGCTTAGTAGCATGGTGTAGACTGGTTAGCACATCCACCTCATCTGAGTGAAATGATCAGCTCATCGGCAAGAGCCACATAAGCCTGATAGTGATCCTGATCAGTTCAATGTTGGAGGAGGGGAACATCTCAAACATGAAGGAAAGTGGTAAGTGCTCCTTGGAACCCGAAGGACATCACGGTGAACTAGAAGAAACCAGCAGGTGTCCGGAATGCTGTGTAGGCCCGACTGGATGCTTCCAACGGTACCTGCCAGTGCTGAGACTGGCCAGGCCAATCTTTTCCAGAAGATCATTGATTCGAGGCTTGATTCAGGATATCGGGTAGGCGTCGAACTCCAACATTGCTCTGAGCTACCGGCAGTCGCTGCAGATTTGGAGTGAGCAATCCTTCTTTACTCCTCCCCAATTGCTGTGCACAGTCATGTCTATTATGGCGGATGAGACAATGCTCGCTTGATATATAAAATATGGTGACCATATTTTGATTTCCAAAAATGAGGACATTGGGCCCGGCCACAAGATGTTGAAATGACACTCAAAGTTGCTATATGTTTTAATTCTAATACCGTATTGGCCCGAATATAAGACGGCCCTGATTATAAGACCCTCTTTTTCAAGACTCAAGTTTGGTTTAAGGTGTTTGATATTGCTGTGTTGATATTATTGAGCTATTTAATGTGTGGCTAAAGAAATAACATTTTTATTATCAGTGAGTGGCCCGGTGGTTGACTGGTTACCACGTCAGCCTCACAGTCCAGAGGTCACGTGTTCGATTCTGGCCCCAGCCTTCCTGTGTGAAGCTTACCCGCCTACTGCCCAAAGACAGGTGCAACAGGCTCAAGTACGCCTGTGACCCTCGTGAGGAAAAGCGGATTCAAAAATGGATGGATGGATTGCATATACAGTATTGTTTATATACTATACACACACCCACACACTCACACACCCACACACACCCACACCCACACACACACACACACACACACACACACACACACACACACACACTCAAAATTACACTTCTGAGATGTGCAGTTGACCTGTACTATGAAGTTCCCTTAGCCTACCTCAGGTCTGCTTCGCCAACTTGTCCCCTAGAGATCAGCATGTCAGTGAGCCCTCAACTGCCGGAGTCTGAAAGCATAGTTTATGGAGTGGTTCATCCATTGCCTTTTTACAACCAAGGAGTTTCTCCTCCTCTAATTTAATCCTCTGAGTATTGAGAATGACTGTACTGACACTCCAAGCACACACAGCTCCCCCCTTTTGTTCAGCCTGCAAGATTTGAACGGATGATTGGATAATCATTTGACTGTGATTCTTCACCAAGTCTGAAATGAAAACCTGAGATGCTTTGATTTGAATTTGGTCACTTTAATTCCAAAAATGGTGTTGGCCTTTACATTAAGTATCACTGAAATACTGATGGAATATATTTGAAATACAAGTGAAAATGATCATTATTTTCAATCTTATACATTATGTTATGATATACTGGACAGTCTTTTAGTGGTGTATGCATATCTTCAAACACGTTGTATCCGAAAACACACGGATGTGTTAATGAGCTCCGGCTTTGCGTTTGGAAATTTGTACTTCAGATTGTTTATAGTTTATCTCATTTCATGCATGTGACTTTATGTCCCAACCCATTTGCATCTGTTTTTTTATGGCCATTTAAAATATTTATTCTCTGTATGGCTACGATGTACACTCTGCCTGTACCAGCAGCTGTGTTCCCTACCTTCCCCAGGCTTAATTCCCCCACACTCTTCTTGCTCTTTGTCATGCATGGCACACCATGCACAATACTGCAAGCAGAGAGCACTTCATCTAGAGCCTGCAGACACTGACTAGAAGATCAGCGACGGGTTCAAGAAGCCCATAATTAGGGAGGGATATCTCCTGGGCTGGCTAACTTAGATCAGCGCTTCTTGTCCTACTTTTAAGTGCAAGTGCAGGAACGGTGCCCTAAAATATTGTCCTCGTGTTTTTGGGTTGTTTGCAAATTGCTCCGTGATAAGGTTATGGATCAAATTCATTGTAATTCACTCAAACCAGCTGGCACCTCCCTCCATAAAAGCCAACCTGAGGGGATATCTGTGACTAACAGCCTCCCTAAAATCATCTCACCACTGAATTCTGTCAGAGGACATCGCCGCTGAGAAAAATCACTGAGCTGAGAAGGAGGGGAGCGGAGGAGAAAAGACAGCTTTCGAGTGTACACTGATATCATCCCCACCTGCACGCTCAGGGGAGAGACAGTTGCACCGAGGTGTCAACTTTAAGTGGGTAAGGGAGTTTTGTCACCGATCATCTATCAGCAACTCACAGTGACTCCTTTCTGAGGTGTTGTGAGTGCACCTCCTCCCTTTCCATACTTGTATTTTATTTCTTCTTCTCCATAATTCTGTCTTCACTATAGTCTGTTTCTTTCCCCCCCATCATTTATCAACCTCTTTTCCCCTTAGTAGAGTGACTAACCTCTTTCAGTATCATGTGTGATGGCTGCTCTTTATAACAGAGCTCTATCTCTGATTCATCACATCTGACCTTCTGGTTGCCTCACAAGAGTGCTGAAGGTATTGACAAACCAGACACACACACACACACACACACACACACACACACACACACACACACACACACACACACACACACACACACACACACACAAATCAATAGTAGTGAAAAAGAGAATTATCAAATCAAGTTTGCTCCTGTATGTGCTTTGATTTGATTTTCTGGTAAGCATGGGAAAGAATGGGAGAAGAAATGATTGGCTCCCTCGAACTTCGCTATTTGATGTTATTGTAACCCTTTCTGTGGATTCATATATGCGCCTATGCTTCTGCCTTTTTTTTTCTTAAGAGTGGAACAGTTAATTTTATTCTTGAATCATTTCCAAATTTGCATCTCTGTGACTGTATTTGACATCCAAACATGGGCCAAACATTATCCATGCTACAGAAGAAGAACCTAAATGTGGACTGGTTTTCGATAAGCAGAATATGTAATGCAATTCTCTTGATTTTAATCCAGTTTCAAAACTATTCATTTGATTGTCTGGTCCTCCCCCAAAAAACAGAAAATTAAACATAGCATCTGAGGAATTTTGTGCTTATCCCCAACAGCATGCCGGGTGAGGCAGAGCATCCCCGAAGAGTATTAAAAAGAAATAAAATGACCACCACCCCAAAAAACAAAACAAAACATTAATATTCCATTTTAGTCATCTGATACAATCATAACCCCCTCCCCCCCCAAAAAAAACCCATTAATATTCCATTTTAGTCATCTGATACAATCATTTTGCATTTTCGTCATCTGATCCGTGCTTTGCATTGATTTTCTTTATCACGCCAGTGTCCAAGTTTTCATCATTAAAATGAATAAAATAGCTGAATGTGCACATTTCCTGTTCAAATGGGCGGGAAAGGGAACAGAGGTGTTTTTCTTTGAGTGCCTCCAGCAACTACACACACATGAATTGCAGACGCCGGTAGTTGGCGGGGGCCCTTACACGTTCCATTGTAACTGATGATTTCCTCGTGATTGGGGGGATTTTTTTTTTTTTTTTTTAATCGTCTGTTGTTGCGTCGCCTCTAGCTCATACCAAGAGGGCAAGGAAACATGAGCTTAGTCATGTTCGTCATAAAGGACATTCTCTCCTCGCTCCAGGCTATGGGCTACCATTCAACAGTAGGCAGACTGCTTGTTGTCTGCGTAGGTGGAACAGCTCAATCCCAATCTTTTGGTTTGAATAGACAGCTCTTTATAAAGTAGCTTGGTGTACGTTGGTTCCAAGTCTTTGTGGAACCACCTACTCCAGCCAGTAAAGGGCAGCTTCCCCTGTCAGTTTTAGGAGGGTGGAAATTATGACAAATAAAAGAAAGGAATGATACTGTGGTTCTTTCCGAGGCTTTTCACATCCAGTATTAATACAGTGGCGTTCCCCTTTGCGCAATTCCAATGTCTTAAATCCTGATTAGTAGGGGCTCTAATCACTTGGGTGCATAAGTCGTTAGGATTAGCAGTAGGTAACCCTAGGTTTGTCACTGCATTAGTGCACATGCCTATCCCTGGCAGCATGGGATAATTTCTTCCCCAGGAATCTTCGGTGATGGCACAGGCTGGAGTCTTCTATCGCTGAGCTAATGAAACAAACCTGACACATCATTCTCCAAACACTAACTTTTATCTCCTGTCCTCCTGCAGACCGCAATAAAATGAACATTTTTCTTCCTATGAACGTGCCTCCGTGTGTGTTTATGCCTATTGCCAAGGTATGCGTGGAAAGCACTCTCTATTCATCAAGATGTCACCTGTAATGGCTGCTAAATTAACCATGTGTTTCGGAGAGCAAAGCTAGCTTGATAAATCTCTTTGTGGAAATGGGTGTGGGGTCCACTCCTTTCCACCTTTACTGTGACCTTCTTTTTATGCCGGATCAACTGCAATGGGGCTTCACCATCGCCTGCTGAGGTGGAAAGTGGAATGCGTTACATTTACTTGAATTATTTTAATTGAGTCATTTTCGGAGCCTCTAAGTACTGTAGTTTTTTTTTTTTTTTTTTTTTTTTTTAGTTATGTTTACCCAGGTAGACTCGGTTTGAGACTATACGAGGACAGTGCTTAATTTTAAAATACATCCTTCAAGAAAGCCTGCTTTGACTCTCAAGAAAAAGATATAATTCATTAATCAGTGTCTTCATCTTTATTTTAATATCTGACCTTATTGTATTTAATATACTCCTTCTAATAATGATAATGATGGCAGCCTGGTGTGGCTAGGTGGTTAGCAGGTCTGCCTCATCGTTTTAAGGTTCAGGTTTTGAATCTCAGATCCGTTCTTCATGGATTTGTGCTTGCATGGGAATAGATGTGAATGATTGTTGATCTATGAGTACCCTGTGATGGGCTGGCGAGCAGTCCAGGGTGGACCTCTTGCCCAAAGCCACCTGGAATCGATTCCTGCTCACTCATAACCCTAATGAGGATGAGCGATCGATGGAGAATATGGATAAATAAATCGAGAATAATAAGCATTAAAAACGATGCTGCAGAAGAAAACCTGATGAAGTCATTGCTTTGTAATTCTCTGGCTGGCTTTAAAAATACGTAATTAAATAATAACGTGAAACAAATGAACATGGACCTGTGGAAAACACAACAAAGCAATTGTATCCTGAGGTTCCCACTGATTTATATCAGTTGGTAGACACTGACCCGCGGGGCGGGGGGCTTATCTTGGCTCACGGTCTCTCTCTTCTTCACTCTCATCCAATTGCTGTAGGGTCAGGACTGGTACAGTAGTTGGCTGTGATAATGGATAGTTTTATGAATAAAATGGAGTAAGGAAACATGAAACGGATGAAAAAAGCATTGGGGAGGGTGGAGAAATGGAAAGAGGCACCAGAAGTTGGAATGATTGCATCTTGCTAAAGTCAGACAGATAGTGGACAAAGAGGGGGACACTTCACCTTGCTTGCAAGCTGAATTCTTGCACTATTTTTGAGTTTTAAAAAAACAAAACTCTGAATCCATCTTGGGCCGAGCCCACTGATTTGCTCAGAGCTGCACCTATGTTAGTGCGAACCAATCACATCTGTTTGGGGGCAGCATACGCGGCTGTGACGAAAACTTCACTCGGTTGGCAATCGGCTTGATTCAAAAGTCAACGTCGGGTTGTTTAAAATACCCTTTATCCGCACATCATCATGGCAAAAATGACTATCACTCAACGCCATTATGCCATCTGTGCTATTCATTGAGATAACAGGACAAAACAAGGCGCATGCCAGTGATGACATTTTCATCCGTTGCCCGAATTGGTTAAAACTAAAGTTTGGTAGGCATGAACAAGTTCCAGTATCGCCCAATCAGCATGAACTATTGAACGTCCCGCCTTTCCCGAGCAGATCGCATTGAGCAATTTCAGATTGATCCTGAGAAGAACTCCTTTGGGTGATTCTCGTACCAAAACCTATCGCTTGTCAGGTCAGGGGACACCAGGAGAGTAGGGCATTCGGGAAGTGCTTCCTTTTGCAGAGTAATTAGGGCATGATCAGCAGATTGTTGGGCAGGTTGAGGAAAGGAACCGCTGGAATGATAAAGCAATGTAGAAGCACACATGCATTCATTCACAAGTTAGACGTTCATCAAGTACATACATGTATGGACTGTGTTTGATTTATGCGTTGTCATGATTATGATGATGTCATCTGCCACTCCTGTCCTGTTCGTGGCAGTAAAGCTCATAAAGTGGATGATTTCAAAGGTCTGCATTTGTAATTTCAAGGCTTCATGCATTATGCAATATGCCATCTCTTCTTGTAATGTTGTTTTAAGAATCTTCGATAGATTAGGCCTGGTAATTTTGCATGGTTTGATGGATACAGTAAAAGCCTTAAAATTTCCATCCTGTCTCAGGAATTTATATTCAAACATAACTAAGTGTAGCATTGTCAAGGCTCATCTTCGGCAGTGAATGACATCATTTACTGCCGAAGAGAAATAGTCTTTTCTTTTTGTACCTCTTTCTTCTAAGATGGAATTTTGGCCAGGCAACTGATGACTGAAACGCTTACTCCTCCATTTTCCTTTGGGAGATCCTCAGGAGTCAATCCACTGCCCTTTATTATTGAATTTAATGTGTTGCCTTTTGATCACATATTTTACAGACATAGTATAGCTCCCATTTTTTGGGCTGACGTCACATAGTTTGTTTTTGTTTTTTCTTTTTGCCAATGAGTTACCGGTAGTTATTATTATCTTTTATGTTACGTTGTTTGTATTATTATATTAAATTATATTCCCAGCTTGCTTTTCTTTCTTTTATGTGATACATTTTTCTAAACTGAGCATGAATTTAATGCATATTTTTTTCTTATCAATTCACTAGAGTGCACTAATATTAATATAGTATAAATGAATAGATGTTAAACTAGATGTGTGTGGCAAAATTGTCCCCCCAAAAAATCTGTTGGCAAGCTTCTTGACTTTCTTGTATCAGTTTCCAATCAGGAAGTGTATCTTATCGCAGGTGTATTCGTTTTCTACTTGGGGAGGAACATATCGTATTTCTACTTTGATGCAGGTAGAACCCTTATGTTGACGTAGAATCATGCACGGTCCTTATCATAACAGTCAAATGTCAACAAGCGAGTGTGGGATATTTTTTGTCACTTATAGTAAGTCAATCCCAAAGTTAAAATTTCTTCCATCCACGTGAGGTTTTTAGGAGCTGCATTTTCTGTCAATTATACGGCAATGTCTGACCATAATTGTGTTGGTCTACACTTGTGAACAGTTAGACTTTGTCAGAGATGACACAATAATGAAACCTCATGAGAATTTACAAAACCATTCTGGTGTGGAGTCCTCTGTGTCACCCTAATCTTGGAATAATAGCTCAGATGACCCGTCACTTCAATACCCCGCAGTTGGAAAATATCAGTGCTGAACTACTAAAAGAGAAGATGTCAGAGCTGCAAGCCTGAAGGAGAAGTGCTGGGATAGTAAAACACAGCAAGAGAGATTGAGATAAAAAAGTAAAAGTGCACATTCAAAATGAGAATTTCAAGGTGTGAATACCGCAAAGAAAAACTTGTCTGAAATGGCTTCAGTTTTCAGCAGGAGACCATTCAACACAGTGATTGCTAAATAAAATGAATCACAAGACAACTGTCAGCATCTTTCAGTTGATTGGGGACAAATTTAACTTTTACTGATGGGTACGGTACTAAAGTGCAGAACCAGGTACCTGCAGTCTGGCTCATTGTAACCAAGAAAACAAATTAAATTCAGAGGAAGCTTGTTTTCGCAGATAAATTTGTTGTGGGCAATTATGGAACAACAGTGAAGAGTGCATCTATTCAAAATTCATTGGTATAAAAGTATTTTCTCAACCATGCAAGAGAAAATGCAGATAATCAATACGGTATTGTTTCATATTTGCACTTTTGTTCTCGAAGTGCCATAATAATTTAATGCATGACTTTTCAGCCCTATATTTTTAAGAGATGCCAGTCAAGCCTAATTCCCCCAGCTTTTCTTCATATTAATAGGCATATACATGCTGATTCGTTGAACCTGACTTCACTATCCTGCTTGTTATTCTTTCACAAGTATATTCCATTCACTGTCGCATAACTAACTTTTAATGAAGAGATGGGCTGTTGAGCAAGACCTACTGTAATGGTGCTAATGCTCCACATCACTACTTTAACTGCCTCTCATGGATACCTGAGTCTATCACCATTAGAGCTCAGACGTGCCCTCTAAATATAGATTCGCTACTCAGATTGATACAAACGAAAGACTTATGGATGGAATCGAATGGCTACTCCTTGTACTTTTCTGAAATCAACACGTCATAATCCATTTTGAAATAAATGGTAAACAGTAAATGAAGTGCACCTATGTCACACTTTTTTTTCGACATCATATGGTGCCCAAAGCATTTTCCAAAGCCTCCCATTCGTTATTTGAAAACTGTGTTGAACCACAGAGAGCGCCTCGTGCTGCATTTCGTCCTTGGCGTCTACCTTCAGCAAACGTCTTCCTTGAATCCGGATCGATACAGTGCTGTTACACCCTTAGCCAGTCTGCAGTGATGTTGTTTTACCTTTATAACCAGCCCCCTGAAGGCAACCATAACTATAATGTGGCTGCAAAGTCTGACAAAACATGGTTTGTTTGAGTTGTTGATGAAAGGTGGAAATCATCAGCATTCCCGCTGTAAAATATTTGTTGTGACACTTTGTTTCCTGCACCATTAACTATTCATATTTCTTTCAACAGTTCCATATCTTTCAAAGCCATGACCTTTGTAAATATTCATAAATGAAATAAAAATATTGGACTGACACATGGAGATACTTGTTCATCTCTTTGCCCTAACTAAAGTGTGGATCAACGTGAATACTGTATGTCTTTAGTTTTTCTGCTCCTATTGTATGTGAGAGGTCACAGCTGGAGGCAAAACTATTGTTCTGTATGGGGAGGCTGCTTGTTGTGGGCTCAGCCTTTGCCTTTATTGTAATGAACTCCTGCTACAGCTTGTGCTGTGTTGTCAAGCATTTAGGAACAAACTAGCACAGAAATAGCAGGCTGGAGTGTGAAGCAGCATTTACACATCATCACCCACACAACTGAAACATCTTTTGTAACAGCAATGGATTTTTGCCTCGCTTGTTATGACAAAGTAAAGCACAAAAGAAATGGTGTGTGTCCTGGCATTCTGTAGAAGCAATCTTTTTGCTCATTTTAACTCCTGAAATGAGCTTTGTAAAAAAACAAAAACAAACAAACAAAAAAAAACCATTAGTGACAAAACAACATGGTTGCTCCCAAGACAGAGAATGTGGTAAAAACTAAATGTTGTTCACTTGTCAACAAATGAGTATACTGTCTTGCTCACTAACGTCATACAACATAATCATTGTTGTTTGGCTGTTCTTCTTGCTCTGTTTAACTCATTTAGACACTCAATGCAGTTTGATTGGCTGAATTTTATTGAAGTATGGAAGTATTCTGTCAAATTATTATTTGGTTATTCAATTATGGACACATTGATTTCAGTTTAAAGACCAAACTTGTCGTCTTGTTTGCAATAATTGTTTGCTGCAGGTGGGAATCATATTTGATGTGAGTACCGGTAAATATTTGTTTTACAACACCTACCTCAATGCTCAATATTTATATGAAGTTTCCCTCAGATCACCGTTAAAGTATTTTGGAGGAGGCACTGACTCAAGCCAGGGGCAGTCCGAATCCTCAGGTTCAGCCAGGCCCAAGGCTAATGAAGCCGGGTGAGGGGAAAACTGCTACAATATACTGTATATATAATTTCCTGTCAAATTATATCATCAAGATATACTAACAGAATGTATTATCACATGACAAATGACATTTGCTTTTTCGACAAATTCTAGAAAACAAATCTCAAAAAATATTCAATCATAGCTGTATTATTTTAATCAGAAAATAAGCAGCATTATTTTCAAGTATAATATGATATCAACAATGGCTAGCTTTTTGTTCTTGTTTCTTATCTTAGATTAATCTCCATCTTCAGCCCCATCCATTGTGCCCACTGTCCCTTCTGTCACTGTGTCTGCTTTAAGCCCAGCTGTATGGTACTTTGTTAAATGTACTGCAGACAATAATTTGATTAAATAAATCAATTGAATTTCCCTGTAGGTCCTTTATCATTGGTGTATGGATGATAAATGATCAAGATTATAGGTGGCGATACGGGCCCCAAAATCAAAGTTTGATGATGGCCCCATGGAGGCTTGGGCCAGCCCTGCTGCAGGATTTAAATTTTTGTCATCCCCGAATGACCGTGTGGACTTCTCTGTGTATTATAGCTTTACCCATCTTAACCTACACTGATGAACTTTCCATCCATCCATTTTCCGATCCGCTTATCTTCACAAGGGTCACGGGGGGTGCTGGGGCCTATCCGAGTCGTCTTCGGGCAGTAGGCGGGGGGACACCCTGAACCGGTTGCCAGCCAATCGCAGGGCACACACAGACGAACAACCATCCACTCTCACACTCACAACGTGGGACAATTTAGTGTTCAATCAGCCTGCCATGCATGTTTTTGGAATGTGGGAAGAAACCGGAGTACCCGGAGAAAACCCACGCAGGCCCGGTAAAACATGCAAACTCCACACAGGGAGGCCGGAGCTGGAATTGAACCCAGTACCTCCGCACTGTGAGGTCGATGAGCTAACAATATGACAACAAATGTGAATGTGAATAGTACTGTGACTATTGTATTTATATTGCACTTCATTGAACTTATTGACCTTATCCATATTTGTATTTATATTGCACTTAATTGAACTGTGTTTTCTTTTCTCTTCTTTCTACCCACAATCTTGCTGCTGAAGGCTGTAAATTTCCCCAGTGTGGGACAAATAAAGGATATCTTATCTTATCTTATCTTAACCACTGGCCCATCGGGCCGCCCCTGATGAATTTTCTTCAAATTAATTTCTATTCTCAAATTTATTTCACCTTTGAATTAATGTTACTATGAAGTTCTCATGGGGTTATTTTTAACCAATATTAAACTTGTGAACTAACCCTTTTAAGGACAGCGGTTACTACAGTGGACAGCTTATCATGTTATCAGGTTAAAAGTTGCATGAAAGGGTTAAATTTGGAAGCCATTATATTTTTATTGTTTTTCACGTCATAGCTTTGTTTTTGAAAACCTCATGAAAATAAAGTCACACGTGATTGTAAATTACAATACACTGAATTCCCCTTGATGGGCTGACATGCTGTGTAGATGAACAAAAACAGAGCAATTTGGTAACCCAGTTCAGAATAGCAGCGGGTGCAATGTGTGTTTACAATGTGCCTGTGGTGGACACACACGCTCACTTGGTACAGAAAATACTGTACATATGCTAATGTTAGCTGATTATTTGCATTTGAGTTGATCCAACGATTTAGTTTTTAGATTTTGGCAATAGACATATATGAGTTTAACTCACTGCACTGAATCGACTCCTCATTTAGTTTAACGAACTTAAGCCACACTTGTGATCCATGCCGGGTGCACCTTTGCTTGGTGCGTGTGTCAAATTTATTGAAGAGACCTCGTATATCTGACTGACACAATTGCCGCATGTATCAACGGCCAAACTGGCGGCTAAGTTTTATTTAACACCCGACAAAATGAATTTTAACCTACATTTGGCCGGTTGCCGAGTGTTATTTTCGAACCATGCTTATAAGACAAAATTTATGATCACACTCTTACCGATGAAATGTGCATGTAACACTTCTCCCAGACTTATTAGAACAATTCTAGGCCACACACTGTCGTATTTTTGCTGTAGAGAGAGAAAATGATGTGAAAACGCTGTGGAGAAATCAATGTATTCAAGTAAGGCGCGCTTAGCGAGTGGCAATGTGAGATGGCCACCAGTGGCTTTACTTCTCGCTTCGGAGAGTGGGCAGCATTATTAGTCCGTTGATATATAAGTCTGTGGAGAGTGGTAACACGGAGAAGATCAGACAGGTAAGAGGGGGTGAGGTTGTGGATGGCCTTAAATGCAAACAGGAGGATTTTGAATTGGATGTGGAACTGAAACGAGCGCCAGTGGAACTATTGAAGGACAGGGGTGGAAGTGTTGGATGGAGGGAGCTTGGGTTATGATGTGTGAGCTGAATTCTGGACCGGGTGAATTTTTTGAAGATATTTTTGAGGCAGTGTGATCAGGGCAGTTGCAGTAATACAGACGGGAGGTGATGAGACTGTGCACAAGGATGGCGGCAGTGTGGGGGAACAGTGAGGGGTGAAGACGGTTGATGTTACATAAATGGAAGTAGACGGCCCAGACAATATTATTGATGTGCAATTGGAAGGGTAGTGTGCTGTCAAGGATGACTCCCAGGCTCTTAAATTTGGTGGTGGGGGGGGGGGTGTCTGTTGATGGAGAGGGAAAAGTGAGGTGTTTTGGGGAGAATCGAATCAATTTTGTAGCTGTATAATTTCAGTAAATTTCAGTTTCAATCTGGATTTTATATTTCGGAAATGCAATTGGTAAGGTGAAATGGAAGAGGGTTTGGGGGTGAGGTATAGCTGGGTGTCAGCAGAGCAATAGCATTAAATGTTGAATTTACGGAAAACACTGATGAGGGCGAGGAAATAGATGATCAGGAGGAGCCCCATGATAGGTCCCTGGGGTACACCTGAAGTGACAGAGGTGTGTGTGTGTGTGTGGTGGGGGGGGGTTGATGGATTTGAATTGTATGAACTGAGTGCTGCCAGAGAGGTAAGATGAGAACCAGTTCAACAGAGTGTGGGTGATGCCGACGGAACAGAAACTGTTGAGAAGGATGGTGACAGATGGTATGGAGTGATGGCAGCAGTTTTAAATGATGTTGGAACAGTTCCAGTGGTGAGGGAGCAGTAGATGATGGCAAAAATAAGGGGGACAAGGAAAAGGAGGCAGGCTTTGACAAGTTGTGTGGGAAGTGGGTGAAGTTGACAGGTGAATCGTTTGGATTTCAGGATGAAATCTGTGATCGCCCATTGAGTGAGGAGCTGGAAGTAGGAAAATAAGTGTGTGGATGGATGAAAATTGGCTGAGGTGCTGAGTTGAGGGCTCGATACAATCTTCTGGTGAATTTATTGTTCTTTATTTTCTCATTGAAAAATGGCATACAGTAATGGATTTGAAGTAGAAGGTTGTGTATAACTAAGGGGGAAAGTTCTGGGGTTGGGGCATCAAGCATGGCAAACATTGATTTGGGGTTTCTATGATTGCGAGTGAATGTACGGGGGTAGTAGTGGGTTTTAGTGCCAGCAATCGAGTCCTTCTAATTTCTTTCTGTATAGCCAGTCCAGTTTTTCGATAAAGGTATTCAAGTTGTCAAGCTTTGGCTTTCATGAGACGAAGATGGGTTCGGGGAAGAGAGAGAGAAAGGAAAAAAGTCTCTTTCTTTTTAGTGGACCAAGGGTATTCTGAATGTTTCAAAGTCCAGTGTTGTAATGAGTGACCAGGTCATTAGGGCTGGAAAAACAAAAGCAAAAAATGTCCCAGATAGCACAAAACCTATGTGTCATCCACCGTGACCATCCACGATGGCCTCTTGATCATGATACTCATTAAAAAAAAAAAAATTGATGAACTGAGTCATTTTGAAATTGTATTGTATACATACTGTACATTACTGTACAAGTTTAATGTATGCATTATGAAACTAGATTTAAATGACTAAACACAACCATAATGTGAGCTTTGTAGCGCTTATAATGCTTAACAGGTTCGGGGAGTTTTTCTTCATGATCCTTCTTCATATGATCATTCAATAGGAGTGCAAACGTCAATGAGGGGCCAAAACCCAGTTCTTTCACTTCTCAAATACTGCAATTGTCTGTCACTTATCAAAAGGCGTTAGGAGCGCTACATCAGCATTAATGAAGTCTGTCTCTTCCTCTGTTCACACCTTTTTATTGTGTATTGACATTTCTTTCCAGCCTTGTGATAACAGTCTATAAATCACCTTTATGGAGGCACCGAATAAAGTGGTAACTAGAGTTTTTGAAAGGCCATCAGAGGCAACAAAGCTTGTGAAAATAAGAAAAATGTAATTGGATTGTCTTTGTTGCTTATCGACAACTCTTACTTTTTCGACAAGTAAGACAAACTT
The DNA here is from genome assembly GCF_001891065.2 of Hippocampus comes. Classification (NCBI taxonomy): domain Eukaryota; kingdom Metazoa; phylum Chordata; class Actinopteri; order Syngnathiformes; family Syngnathidae; genus Hippocampus; species Hippocampus comes. The sequence goes on from NW_017805744.1 coordinate 6,177,820, forward strand.
CCAAATTTCTATCTTATCATTGGCAAAGAAGGGACATTTTACTTAAGTCATTGGGATCTATATTCGTAGACGATGCAGCTGCACTCAAGTATAAAAACTGCCGCATCTTGATTTTCATTCGGATGCAAGCCTTGTTTTGCCTATTTGAGAAATTGGCAGATCACTCTGGTGTTTTGGCATTCAGTGGGCAAACGCTTTTGCCACCTGACAATTTTGTGGCTGAAGAGACTAGGCTAGACTTTACACCTGCTGGCACCACATCTAACTATTGGCAGGCAGTGTACGCAAGTTTGGTGAATTTGATCAAGGCCAGGGTAGACACATGTCAGAGTTTTTCTCGGACAAAGTTAAAGAAATGACTCGGCACACAGGGAAAATTGTCTTCAAGATCGGCGGGAGGGATCTCTGAGGGCGAACGACGGTTGTTGCCCCGGTAACCACAGGCTCCCTCTCCGCCAGTTCGAACTTTTATTGTAACATATGCAAAATACAATAAAAACACTGCCCCCGATATTTGCATACCGCACCCCCGGGTCCGGCCCCTCGGTAGTGATTGGTTACCTTGGTTTAAGCTTTGAACCACCGGTACGTTGACACCTTTCTGTCTGGTCTACACTGAATCAACATGTTGCAGACTTTGCGGACGACAAGTGTCGCCTGGGCCCGACAGGTGTTCTCAAATCGTCTTTTGTTGTTCAACAACGCGTTGTTCCCAAATCGTTTATTCCCCCTTTGTGACCGAGTCTAGCCTTTTCCCCTGTTCACCCCCTTGCATTGACGATAATTTTGGACCTCAAAAGCCCTCCGCCCAGACGGCCGGCGCCTTTGCGCACAGGCATTTGGGGGCGCTGGATACGCACCCAAACATTTAGACGTGCCCAAATTAAATGAAACTTTAAACATGATACAATTTTGCTCATAGATTTCTCTATCAACACATTCTGCACTCCATTGACATGTGTTGCGCATGTCATCATATTTAAATCAACATCATCCGCCTGTGGCAAGAGGCAAGCAGCAGCATTTTGGACCAACTGGAGATGCTCGATGGAGGATTGGCTGATTTCGCTTTGATTGGTGGCTCATCAAGTCAGCTCTGTTTATGCCCACAAAGGCCCCAAATGATTTTTAATTGCGCCAAGATGCGCGTGTCTGCAAAAATACCAAAATCTAGACTTGCACCAATAGAAAGCAAAAATACACCTATCTCAGGAACCTTATCATTAACCGTCTATAGGGTTTAACAGAATGGACTGACCTCTGTCACGGAGAATGAGGAGTGAATTGCAGGGAAGCAGGGAGGGGAGGCTAGTGCGCACAAAACCTTTTTTTTAATTTAAAAAGAACAAAAAACAAACACAAAAAAAGCAAACAAGGTAGTTTAATTAAAAAACACAAAATCAACAAAGATAAAAAAAAATGAGGCTCAAAGTAACGATGCAAACACTAGGAAAGTCAACACAACTTGGATAAGGCTTGAATAGTGCTAACGTAACAAACAAACAAGGCTTGAGTCGGACAATGAACCAACAAGGACCGAACGAAAGATATTAATTTGAAAGTAAAAGTACGTTTCACAAACTATGAACCATAAAGCGTATCTGCAGTGCAGTGAGTTTAGGTAAAAACATTCAATTCATGTAGTATGCACCTTACAGTACCATTTGTTTGCCCAAAATTGTGTTTTATAATCGAAGGAATGCAGTAATTAGGGTGCTTTACTTTCTTCAGCTACTTGGGCCACTTAAGGCTCACCCGTTGTTCATTTTGCCATACAACAGCCAGAACTCAACAAAGGTGAGCCTCGTGTGATCTGCGTCAGCCACTTTAGGCTCATTTCCATATCACCAAGAATTACTATGTAGCATTCAGCACATGGATCGTTTTAGGTTCACATCTGCTTTGTCCGGGCAACCTATGGTACCGGACTGTTGCTGAAAGCGTCCCACATACATATGCTTTCAGGGAATCTATTTTCACTTTGCCCAAATAGAGGCCCAGACGTGGCGTACCCACTTTGCCCACATATAACCCATACAGGACCCAGACATGGGTGATGAGTTTTAACCCATGCCTACTTATCCCATATTTAGCTGATATGAGATCCAGATATGGGTACCACCTCGAAGCCATGCCCACTTAGCCCCGATGGAACCGACATGGAACCCACTATCATTACTCACTTCTAGCCCAAGCCCACTTGGTACCCAGCAAGCCCGCATTTACCGCACATGGAGTCCGACTGGACACGTTGCCTGCCTATAGAGCCCATTGTGTGTACCTCCTGTAAATCTAATTGTTGTTTGATGGTGGACAAGCTGTAGCTGCAGGTGCTGAGCATTCGACAACATCTGCATGTGTGTTTTCACCAGAGAGGAAAGATCCATTAAAAGTGAAAAGCCAAAGCAAAATGGAACAGCATCTGTCCTCCGTGTTTCATGTGGGCCGACCTCTTTGTTTTGATGCAGATGAGCGTCACCTCAGCAGCACCTCAGGTGATTAACCGCACACTGTTTGTGAAAGATTGCATAAACAAACAGGTGTCCTCCACTCCCTCTGCAGCTCATTATAAGCCTGCACATTTTCTTTGGTATTATTTTTATTGCATCTTTATCAACTGAAAGGTGACCATTTTGAAGGCAAGCCTGCTTAGTGGCCGCCTATGGTTATGTATGTGTCTTTTAGTAAGAGTTAGTATTTATTGTGCAGAAACTAGCAGGCTAGTTAGAGTCTTTTCTCGTCTCTAATGGGGTGGGGCGAAAACAGTTTTATCTCCTCTCTCGAAAATGTGACTCAACGCTGCAGGCCGAGGGGTAGTTAATGGCAGGTGAGGGAGAATTCCTCGTGGAAAGGACAAAAACAGGACACACACCACGCTCTGCTGTTACCTTTCAACCTTCTGGGTGTGTGAACAAAAGATGTCTGGCAAGGGAGCTGACACAAAAAGACAAGAAGAAAATTCTTTGACATACAATGCACCTTGAATTCTTTTGCACCAAGCTATTGTTATATAGCAAAGGATGTGAGGTGTTACTGGAGCTCAGGCTGATGCCTACAGTATGTGTGTTTTTGTGCATTGTGCAAATGCTCGCCTCAGAGCTGTTGCAAGAGATGTGGAGCAGGTGGCTTTGCGGTAGGCTGCGAAATCACTACATTTGCATTTTTTCCGCCAGCGACCAATTAGCCATTCAAAAGAAACATTCGAAAGAACTTTTGCCCATTTGCATCTTTTCCATTTGCTTATCTTTATTTCAGGGACTTTTTTTCCTCCCTTGTCGTCCTCACAGGCTTTCTTCAGCGTCAGTGCTGTCGCACTTGCATGACAATAGAGAGGCATCATTGAACTACCATAGGTTAAATTCAGTCTGAATGAAAGGCAGGGAAACATTCACTCAGACATCATGCCTTGTCCTTGAGAACAAATGCGTTCCATTCGTTTGTTAAAATTATTTGAAGTCCAATTTTCTTTTCATAATGAATGGGGGATTTACGATTGAGTCTTTTCCCGGTTGGACTTAGAATACTTTATTCCATACACGGCCACATTTGTGCCACGCTTTTTTTTTCCTCGTATTTAGTTCTTTGTAACACTCATGAACAAAATCTCAAAGAGATATTTTGGGGGATATGATTTTTTTTTTAAATCACACATCACTGACAACTTGCGAGAACAGGCGGAACAAAGTGCATATGGGCAAATTCACTGCGTGTGTGTTGAGCAATTCTCCAATCTGTAAGACGCCGGGGATCAATACCCCCCTGAATCTTGATGAATTATTAATGTCCACATTCTGTTTTTTACTGATGGGGAAATCATTTGGGATCGATTTTTCTTTAGCTCCTAATAAATTCATCAGTTGTTTCAAATGTCAATATTTTATTTCACAAAGTGTTCGGTAGTGGGAAGCTTGGATCAAAATTCCTGTCGGTGGCATTGTTACTCTGACCTTGGACAAGATGCTTAACCCAGAATGATTCACTGATGTAAAGAGATGTTCACAAACCATGCACATTGCGCCTCGTGTAACACCAGTGGAAATTGTTGGAATCGTTTTAATTAGCTGTTGTGAAGGAAAGCAGAACCTAAAATGTTATATGGCTTCCACTTATTTGTATTAATTCTCCATCTTGAGAAGCTGAATTAAAAGAAAAAATATTTCTCGGTTAATGACCATAAAACTCAGAACCCTTAGATTTAAGAGACAAATAATATTGTTCGCTTATTGTCAAGGGTGGTGCCATGGTCTTTGAGAATGGTGATTAACAGCTTTGGGTGTGAAAGCACACACTTATATAGCTTGTACATTGTGTCACCAAATCAATAGTGTGCAGTTGCACATAAACACTGAGACTGCTTTCATTGCGTGTATCAAAGGTTCTTTCACCTGGTAAAACGCACACATGCACCCCCCCCCCCCACACACACACATACAAAGTATGATTTTTCACAATTCAGTTTTACATACACTAAAATTATGAAATTGAAAAGGTAGTCAAATGAATGAATTTGATTATGATATTGAATTGGTTCAGTTAATCTGACTCAGAAGTCTGGTAACAAAAATGAGGAAAAATACATTGCGCAGAGGTGTCCAAACATTTTCCTCTGAGAACTGCCTACAGAAAAATAGAAGGAAAGAATTGTTGTGTTGTGTTTTTAAACACCAGTGGTGGGCATTCACTGACAGACAGACGCCTGTTATTCTGACGATTTCAGGGGGATTAATCATAAATAAAATAAGCATTGACGGGAATGGATTTTTGCCCATCAGTGTAATCGTTGGTCAAGTTCCGACGGACCTTTCAGTCCATCACTGACGGATGCACGTTTTGCTGATGACTGACATGTCTGAGATGGCCCGCTGTGATTGGGTAAGGAAGCGGAATCAGATGACGTCATTTCACTTTACTTTGCTTTGACAACACAAAAACCTACAATCTTTGAGTCTAATATTTTATTTATGTATATTTATTTGCATATGAACCTTTTTGGGTGTGGTTTCCTGTTACGTCTTGGTGAAATTTCTTCTGTGCAGGATTGTCTCGTGTGTTTTTTCATAGGGCTGCATTGCATATGAGCAGGGTTGCTTCCATTGACTATATATGGAAACGCTTTGTGCTTCCTGTGGCGGTATGCAGCAAAGAGCTGTAATTCACCCATGATAGTCATGACGAGGATCCCATAGACTTGACACCAGAAGTTGAATAAAACTGAATTTAAAATACCAATGGAGCACATACAGTATAGCAAGAATAACATAAGGCAATAAAGAAATGGGAAAACAACCAAACAATGCGGGAGTAAATAACTAGGAATGTAATAAATGAAGTGCACAACAGAAAGGAGATGCTAAACAAATAAAATGTAATTACAGAATCTGATTAACAATGACAATCGCAGACGAATTTTGTTAACAGGAGATGAGCAAAAACATGAAGCACACAAAAGGGATCTAACACGGAAACAATCTTCGGAACGCCACAAACTAATTACCAGCGACTGTACAAGATGATAGAAGTTAGCACTAATGTCGTTTTCCTAATGTGGCTCACATAAACCCAACCAATTAAACATTAAAACAAATTCACTCCTGTGGGCCATTTTGTATTCAATTTTGTCATGGTTCTGTTTGTTTGTCTTAAAGTGGAGGCGGGATCGGAGGGCGTTCCCTCCGGTGCTGCACCTGATTTGAGTTGTCATCATCCTTTGCGAGGACAGCTCAATGTCGGTTTATTCAGCTTTGCTCACGACACTCATACCAGGTGCTTGTTTTTTCTACACGTTCTTGATCTTGCCTCATAGTTCTCGCGTCACGTTTTGCATTTGCTCAAGTTTGTGCTTTTGTCATAGTGTTTATCTCCGTTGCTTTCTTGTTCACATAATTGGATTGTCCTTGTGCTTTGGTTCGAAGTGATTTTGTGTTATTATTCTCCCTTGCATGTCGCAGGTGCTTTTTGTTTGTCTCGTTCTATCCTGGTTCTTTGTTACCAGCATCTTTCATTCAACTTTGTTGGTTTTGTGCTTTTCATTAGTAAACATTTTTTTCGGCAAATCTTATCCTTGTCTACGCTTGTGGGATCTGAGTCTGTTCCATAGTATTCTGGAACACTGACAGATTTTGATCTATGCCTAAAATTAAAATGTGAAAATTCTGGCATTTAAAAAAATATATGTATTTTTTTTTTTGTATTAACACACAAATGAAATCAGGAGTCACTTTTTTGTTTATTGATTGGTGATTGAAACAGGAAAGAATGAATGAATGAATATAATTGCAGAAATGTGTTGCATGCAGCTTTCGAGCTCCGTCGTAAAGCAATATTTTTTTGTCCGCCACATTATATATTGTTATAAAACAATGATACAGATACAGAACATTGGAAGGGCAGCAAAAAAAAAAAAAAGATTACCCCAATACCTCAGATGACTGTTTTGCAACATCAGCGGATTTGATAATTTGATCACAAAGCACATCTCTTCCAGGGTATGAGGAATTCATGTTTCAATGATTTCAATTCAATTGTTTTTGGCTAAATCGAAGTAAAAGGCTAGTACATACAACGGGTGGCAGCAAAAAATTCCAGATTTTCCGACAATGGGTTGAAGAAAACAGCAACAGACAGTGCAGTGTGGTGCAGTGAGCCAACCATCCAAGCTCCCAAGGGACCAATGAGGTCTGCAGCCATCAACAAATGCTTTTAGTGCTTTGCCCCAGACAACAACCATTGAGGGAGAAGGACACTGGGAATAACCTGTAAACGAAACACACCACCACATTCAATCTGTTTCCTTATTAATCCAATCAACAGCTCGTTGGGCGCTCCTCAGAGACAGCCATCATGGAGCATCTGACAAATCAAAACAGACAAAGACAATGTGGTCCACTCACAACACTTTTGAGGATGACTTCCTTTTCCCAATTAGTGTAAAAAGCTCGACTGTGAATTCCTGAGGGTGCATCATTTGTCACTTTCCGACGATGAATTTACAGTTTGAAGGAGAGTGTGCATTTTTTTTCCCCCACAAACTAATCCCAGGCTTCTGAATAATATCAGTAATGTGCTTCGATCAAAGAGTGAGGAATTGCAGCACTCTTTGTCTTCTTTTTATAGTCCTCTTGAAATCAACCCATGTCTCTTTTTGTTCCAAGGTCTGTCCTCTCTACAGTGCTGCGTACTAAAGCGAGAACTTTGTGTTTTATCATGACGACGTTTTCACTCAAGGAAATGGCATACCGAGCCGACAAATTACACCTGTGTGCAGTTTTGTGTCCATGGTGGTTTCAGCGGCTGCGTTGGAAAACACAAATTGCACCCGCCGAGCAAATGGAAATGAAGAGTTATGAACGACTACTGTAACCAAAATGATCAGGTTCACAAATACATCCAAACACACAATCACCTCGAATATTGCACCATGTTTTATTTTCAAAACAAACATAGAAAGCCAAGAACCTTATTATTTTTTCTCAGTTTGCATTATAGGATTTAGAACAAGGTTTGTGTTTGCAAATTTAAAGTGTAGTCGGAATAATAAGGGCACTAACGTGGTTATACTCTCAAACCTAGCAAGAACATCCAGCAGGTGTAGTACATTCAAAACACTGCTGCTTTTAGATTTTCCTGAAAGTGAAAAAGTACAACCTGTCCTTAAAGGCCATCTCACTCAGCATCAAATGCAAAATCTTGGCTGTGCTCCCAAAAGTGTCTTCATGGCAATGTCCCCCCACCTCAAAGAATGGTTAACCATCTATCCATCCATTTTCAACACCGCTATATCCTGAAGAGGGTCGCAGGGAGTTCCTGGAGCCTAACCCAGCTGACGTCGGCGGAAGGCAGACTACACCCTGAACTGGTCGCTAGTCAGTCAGAATGGTAAACCCCTAACACAGGCATGTCTGCTTTTTTTCTTCTATCTACAGGGATTTCTCAATTATGTGCAATTTATATACAGAACTATAATTTGCTGTTCTAGTTACACTTTAGCCCTGGAGAACCCAAGAACCCTTTTCTTCTTTGGAAAATGATGAATTATACATTAAATGACTGCTATATGTTCACTGAACACCAAAATGTATTATTTATTCAAATATTCAATGCTTTAATCCTAATTTAGGATGAGGGCCAAATTTGACCCTTTGGGATTTAAGGGTAGCATTTGATAGCAGAATTTATAGGGGCCAAATTTGACCAGGGTTAGTATTTACGGTTGTATCTACTAAAATAATACAAATAATATAATAAAATAAATAATGTATTGTGTTGGTGGCTGGATTTGGGGATAACCTCTTTTGTATTTTTTTTTTTTTTTTGCGGTTGGGTTCGGGTGGGGCAAGGGATGGTTCGAGGTGGCACAAATCTAGCCAGGACTGTCTCTGAGTTAACAAAATGAAAAGGTATCTTTTAGGTAAATAGAGTTAATGAGTTAAAATACAAGCAAAATAATTTCTACAATAAAATCAGCATCAGTTTGAAATAATATATATAAAAACCGTTACCTTGCCTTTGTAGGAAAGTGAAATGTCAACAGCATTTCTTTTTTTTTTTTGTAGGCAATGAACGATGCCGACAACTGTGACAGTAACTGTTTGAACAGTCTGAATTATTATGCTATTAAACCACCAATGGCAGGTGTTATTGCTTTGGATCAGGAGAGGCTGTTTAAATACCACTGGAAGTTGTATTTGTGCCGCAATAATATATATTTTTTAATGCCTCGCTGATATTCATGTTCATGTGATACCATTTCAAAAGTGATAAGAATTTTGACGTACTGCGACAGGCACATGTTGTTTACACCCGAAAAAGCGATTTTTGTTTGCACCTTTTTTTGTTGTTAATAAAGTCACTCATCAGTTGCACAGTTAACAGGCAACATCACGTTACCGGTACATTGTAAAGATGGAAAAACTGCACAGCATCTACAGCACCTCACGGTGTTTTTCTGCTATTTTCCATGTGCGATATCTTGTTTTTGGTGTGAGTAATTGCTTAATTCAAAACTCCCCTGGACTTAACAGAGTTTCATCTTTCTCTTACTGAATATACATCTGATAATTTGGAAACAAATATTTTTCATACTGATCTTTGCCAGGAATCTTATGTGTTGAAATGGAAACCGCAGTTTGTCCACCTTGTTGGGGGTGTGTGTTCAACTCATTGCCTTTTTTTGAGGGGGGGTGGGGTGGGGGAATTAAGGCGAGTAGAATTGTACCTCTGTTTAGAATGTACTTTATATGAGCTGTGCATATTTTTGAAGACTGAGAGGACCACAGAGCCCGTGAAGTCAAACAGGGTCACAGTACATGCCAATAACCCATGCGACAAATGCCACAGTATCCGCTTCGTGTGAACAGTTACGGATTTATCGATCGTCTTCCTTTTGTCTGTTCGGTTTCAGTAGAGCTCTCACTTGAGATTTATGTGTGGTGAAAGTCATAAACATTACCTGGAGTCAGCAGCATCCCTCCATTTTTTTCCACATCTCATCCGTTGCTTTTGTATGACCGTCATCTCCCTTTGAGTGGATTTGTTTAGTCCCTCTTGTTTCCGCCCAGGCTAATCTGCCTCATCGACATTGCTTTGGCCTGCTCTTTCACCCTCCCACTCTTGGAAAGACTGTTTGTAGTAAAGATTGTAATCTCGTCGGTAATCTTTATGGCTTTCTCCAGGGCAGGACACTGAACCTCTCCAAATGATTTGCCAGAGATTTAGATATTCTCCAGAGTGTCTTGAGCAGATTTTAAAGGAAGACATACACATTCAGATGTGCCAGCTGTCACAATGGGAAATGTCTTAAGATGAACCATCATGTCTGGCAGGTTCTATTTGTTTAATGATGATGCTCATTACTTATCATTGCTCACACTGCTCCATTTTTCCTCACCTTATACTGAGCCAATTATTCACAAAGCTCGGGAAATGCCGCTTGTGTGTGTGTGTGTGTGTGTGTGTGTGTGTGTGTGCGGGTGTGTGTGTGTGTGTGTGTGTGTGTGTGTGTGTGTGTGTGTGTGTGTGTGTGTGTGTGTGAAATCTTCCTCTGCCGGCGAGCAATGCAGCATGGATCCGTCATAATGAGGAGCCAGCAGTGCTTTACTATGAGCTGCCTCTCATCATGAGCACAACACAAAGAGATTTACTAATGCAGGCAGTTAGGATAGCCGGTTTTTAAACATAGCCCGGTTTTATGCAGCAGTACAGCGAGCAGTCCCCGGACGGCATGCATTATACACATCTCATTAAGTCTTCACATGTCTATAATAAACCACATTATGCCTTTGGGGTTAAAGGGCGGGTCAGCAGCTTGTCAGCCTGCACACGTGCTTGTGTGTGGTGCCAAAGCCCTGCTTGTGTTTTGGCGAAGCAGGCCTATGATGGCGATTTAACTTTCACTAATTAACCCAGAATAAATCAGGGCAGCCCAGTAAATATTTGTCACTGGGGAAGGAGTAAGGGGACGGAGATGCTCTGCACGTGAATGTGTGTTTTTGAAACAAAGGTGCACACATAGGGGGACAGACTGAGCCTCAGAGAGGAAGAGAGAGCAATGCTTAGTCGCGCAGCAAGCCAGCTGTTGGTATAGTTTGATTGGCCTGTGGAGAGTTACCTCTGTCTTTTCATTGCACTAGTAAAGTGCAATGCTCCCGGTGGCAGGTGGCTGCTGGCCATCGTCTTCCTCCCGCGGGATGTCAGAGGCCGCTCTCCACTTTTGTTATTAAACACCTTCATGGTCCTGCAGCTCCATAGCTCATGACAAAAAAAAAAAAATATATATATATATATAGCAGGGTTTAATGCATAATACCTAAGCAGCGCATTCAAGTCATCAACCCATTTGATGGTCCAACTACGGTGTTCTCGCATTAAATTTTTCCAAAGGCTTATGAAGGATCCCCCACAGACATTTTACAGGTTGCTTCCGCCTGGAGATAGAGGACATTGTGTCTCCAAGCCCGTCAGGAATCCGGTTCGGCCGCTGTGACACAGAAGAAGTCGGAAACCGAAGCAAAAATGGAATTGGCCCCTAAGTGTTCTGATTGCTTTTCCCCAAGCAGCTTGACAACCAGGTCCCACTGACCGCGTTTATCACAGTCAGGCTACCTCACCATGATGATTTTGTCGTTGCCAAGGCAACATCCGCTCAGATGCCAGCCTCAGTTCTATCACAGCTGATGGGCCTGATGTTTGTGTTTTGCAGAGCCAGAAAACGGTATTTTCACTCTGCTAGCCACTCAAGCCAAAGCAAACTGCAGCTTTCCCTGTCTCTCTCCAGTGGATTCTTAGAATGCAACCCAAGGGAGTTTGAAGGCTCATTTAAGCCTCCCTGATGCTTTGGTAATGCATGGATTGCCATACCAAATGTCAGTTATTTTCATTGGCTCTTAGTCAATGGAAGGGTTTTTGGATGTTTTTTTTTCTTGCCAACCAATTCTAATATTTAGATTTTATCATAGACTCAAAGATATGAACAAGCTCAAATAATCAACTCGTAAAATATGCGCCATTTTTTAACACATTTTCTGCCTCATTACGAGCAGCAACACCACACAGAGGCCCAACTCAGAGTTTGGACATACTTCAGAAGTAAAAAGGAAAGGTCAGAAAGGATTACTATAAGGGACAGGGGATATCCTTCCATCTATTTTCTATACCGTACTGCCTATTTCGTTTGTGCCATAGGTAAGCTGCCTATATCAGCTGACTTTGGGTAAATGGACGTGTACACAATGGACCGATTCCGGCCAATCGTAGAGTACATATACAGTAAAAATCATTCGCAATCCCTTTGACATTCAAGGGTAATGGAGAGTCTTCCCTTGAGCAACCATGCATGTTTTTGGAATGTGTGAGCAAGTCATAGTAGGCTATGTGGAGAAAACCCACCACACCCTCTCCACAGACTGGAGTGATGAGCTGAACATCAATCACCGTGAGACTGCTTGGCCAAACGTTGCACTTTTTCCCACAAATTAAAACACTTCCCAGTTGGAGGTCAGTGTACGGATTCTGCGCCGATCAATGTGGACATGATTTGCACCGACTGAGCTGGACAAGAGTTGGGTCGACCACTCGGAGGGGCTGCTATGAAGATTTCTTCATCAGAGTGCGACCCACCTCTCCGAAGGCATCTATCTCCCTGTCGCGTTTTCATCTTATTATAACCCCGTGCAATGCAGGTACACTTCATGTACACCTGACATGCGTTGTGTTGTAAAAACGAATGCCTGCCACAGGTTTAAAACCCATGCATGGCATGCATTTGTTTTTGCAACACAACGCATGTCAGGTGTACATGAAGTGTACCTGCATTGCACAGGGGTTAAATTGATTTTTATATCATCCGAACTAACATTGGGTAGTACAATATTTTGCCCACTCGGCATCACCTGCAGCCTGTTCATCCTTGAAAGAGGATTCTCCTATCTGCGGTCCCTTCTCAAGGTTTCTCATTTTTCCCCATATGTTTTTTTTTCCTTGCCGTCCCGGGGGTTAAGATCAGGGGATGGTGTTATTATTCGTCACCTGTGGGCACGTGAAGCCCTTTGAGACTGTTTGTGATTGAGGGCTGTATAAATAAATGGGACTTGACTTGACAAGTCACCTTCCTTTCCACGTCCCTATTTCTCAGTCACTGTCAAAAGTTGAGGTTGACAGCACCTCTTCTTGTTTTCATTGCTTGCATTTTCTTATTTAGTGCTTTTAACAGTTATGAACGTTATCTGTACAGTTTTTGATTTTATCTTTTTTATGATGACTGCATTACTTTTTTTTTTCCGTATGGTCCGCTGGCTTCAAATGTATTGTGTTCATCTTTAGATGTTCAGCTGTAGCCATATGTTGACACATTTGGCAAGTTCATCTCCCCTCCATCATGGGCAATGCAGTAAGTCAACGTTTGCCCTAGAGGATGACAGGACGGGAATAAGAGAGCAAGTTGTAGAATTAAAGTACATCCATCATTTTGATAAAACTGACCTCTGTGCACAAAAAGGAAATCCATCTGCCAATATGTACCTTATGACTGTGTAAGCTTTGCCTTGACTGTAGAGTAATAGTTATACATAATCACATCTTTTTCAGTGGACAGCATCAACTCATGTGACAACGAGCTGACCTCAATACGCAGGGGCAAGCACATTCGTCAGAAGAGCTTCCACGCATTGGCATTTTGCACTTAAAATGCATCCATTAATTAAGAGCAGGCCCAGATAAACATAGCCGCAAGAATGAGACGCACACACACACACACAAAACACACACAAAACAATAGGCTCACATGTGGCTGCTGGCCACGGTAATGGCTACCAAGAGACCAAGCAGGCTCTGCTTATATACATGCCTTAATGGCAAAAAAGCAGCTCTCTTTAGCTTGCCCATTCATTTTAGCAGTATTGTACTGAGCAGCAAACAGAGACGTGTGTATCACTTTCCCATGTCACGCTCCATTTCCACTGTCATGGTTTTCATCATATTTCTCCACTGTGCTATGACTGGTAACTTATGTGGCAGCACCTGATGCACACAAAGAAAGAAAACACCAATAATACATTCCTTGTCCTAGAAAAAGCTAAAATGTCAAATGACACACACACACACACACACACACACACACACACACACACACACACACACACACACACACACACACACACACACACACACACATGCGCAAAGTAAGCAAAAATAAAAATGTGCTTGAGGACTAAATCATGTATGTTTATTAATCTGATGTCTCATATGATTTGATGAAGCCTACTGTAATGTCATACATGGAGTCACAAAGGGAATCCGCGCATGGATGCCAAAACATCTTCCAAACATGACGACCTCGAATAGGCTGGGAAGAAAAAGTGAAATGTCATTCACGTTGACCATGTGAATTGTAAATTTCCTGCTCTATGGATGTGTATTTATTGAGGAAATGTTGCTTGCAATGCACATTTTAACTCTACTTTAGGGGACATTTTGCACCATATTCCCCCCAAAAAGTTAGAAATGCCTATTCCTGATTCCCATAATTCATATGCCCAAGTATTTCAGTCTTAGCCAAAGCAATGTTTGCAATTAGGCCTGAAGCAAAATAGAAAATACAGAGACCAATCCTGATTTGGTTTCTGCTTTTTCAGCTGCCACAGTGAGAATTCACCCCTTGAGCAAAAAAAGGCAGGATTTTGTTTGACTTGATGGTCACAACGTACTGTAACTCCCAAGCTTTCATGCATCATGCTCCAGGTCAGGTTCCAGCATTGCACTCATGCCCAATTATGAAGTGGGGTGATTGGAATGAGCTTTGTTTTACTTTCTGTTATTTCAGAAAGCTGACAGCAACAACTCATGACGGGATCGATGGCGGATTACGAGGCTCATGGAGCTGCATAGAGAAGAGGGCTCAGACTGGGGTTGCAACTCTCATTAAAAACCGCCCTGATCTCAGCCAAGCCCTGGGAAAGGAGGGGTGAACAAGGCTAGAAAAAGCAGAGGAGGACTGAAAGGTGGGAGAAGAAAAGGGGAAGGCCAGATCCCCCCTCCCAAGCCCCTCCAAAAAACCCTTTACGGCGCCCTTTGGACGTGGCCTCTGCTGGACTCTTATAAATGGGTATTGTTCCCTATGAACCACACAGTGACTGTTTACAGTTTCCCATAAAGGAGGACTTTATTCTTGCTCAGGGATGCATTGTGACAGGATAATTTGAATAGCGGAGGTCTTACCACAAAGCCATAAACATTTACTGGCAGTTGACATGGCGAATGAGGAACGAGCCATGTAACCTATGCAGGACGCTTCTTGACTCCTGATGACGCTCATTCAGTCTACGGAAGGCACAGCGATTATCATCAACATACTGAGCGATGGAGTTTCACAGACAGGGTTGGGCAGGCACAGAGAGAATGCAAAATGGTAAATAAACAGAAGCAGAGGAAGCTGTATCATATGGGGGAAAGTCTAAAGACACAATCAGGACCACCCCTCTCTAAAACGCAGAACACGCACTTCCGTAGGGCCTAATTCTCCACGAGAAGCCACAATTTGCCGCGAGGTGGCGCATTTGCTCATTTGCGCAATAGATGCGCATGCACTACTGTGTGCTCAAATTCGATCAAGGCAGGACAAATCATTGCTTCAACGACAGCGCTCAGCATCTCAGACAATTCAGAGGGATGTGCTGGCTGGCAGTTGCAGAGTAAAGAGTGAGTTGACATGTCCAAAAGACAACAGAAAAGACAAAACCAGAGGCAGCTGCTGCTTCACTTGGTGACTGACAAATGGGAAAGGGCAGTTGGATACGCAGTTCTGAAATAACAAATGTACTCCTGTGGTCCTTGGGGGGCCACCTGTTTGGAACCAGGCATGCACCATGTTGGTAACCCCTGTACTGGATTGTTACCGTTGTAGTAGGAGATAGTTGCATAATACAGTAACAGTCATAGTGTTTGTTTTTAATTGTTATGTTATCCAGATTTCTGGATTGCCCCAGGCATTACAGTAACTATCTGCAATGTATCTTTTTTTTTTAATCGTTACTGTAAATGTTTAGTGTTATTAAAGGGTGTCAAATGGCATCATTGTTGTGGTATGGTCACTTTGTACCTGTGATACATTTGGGATTGGGGGAAATGGATGGGGAGATGCTCCAACCAAAATTAGGGGCCCATTTCGGTCATGGACACAATATTTTCTCCAAATACTAATCAGTTATTTGCTACCCATCCATTGTCTTACCCAGCATGTTTTGGACAGGAGACTGAATGTATATCTTTGAGTGATTGTAATTCATTTAATAAAACACTGATTTCACTCTCGAACTCTCTGACTTTTGGCATCCAGTGGGCCCTGTGCTGCCCTCGAGTTCCCTTAACTCGTCATCTTCAATTGACATTTTGAACAATTTGCATCCTTCTATCCTGGTGAGAACAGAGTAATTCCATTTTCGGTTCCAGCTTAACTATGCCCCAGTGAACAATTAATGTAAGGTCCACAAAGATTGGGTGCAAATGAATTTGGGAGCCCTGACCTCAGCCCTCCAAAATCTTGCAGAATTTTTTCTATACAAACTTGATAAAGACTGTGCTTTAAATATCTTATATTTTATATTTCATTCTGTACTGTGTACAGTTCATTTTTTAATTAATATTTGTGCATGCAAATACTTTTTGTTTTTCTACTTTCTTCCTTTCAAAATTGTGCTGCTGTAAATTGCGAATTTCTCCATTGTGAGGCAAATAAAGGTTTTATGTCTTATCTTATTTTTGTACCTCATAGGTACCACTGGACACGGGGCCGAGTACTGCTTTGGATCCTTGATACGTGACCCTTAGCTCTTGAGAACTTACAGTACATGTACAAATAAATGCCTTGGAGTCCTGTCATGAACCCAAAGGTGTACCTTAGCATATACGTTTTGAGTGGCAGAAATACATTGTTAAACTCCTCGAGGCCTATTTCTGACAGTGTTGGTGTAACGGCCGGGAGTGCCAATACTTCTGTCCATATTACGTGGCGATAAAGATTGATAGGTCGTGAGAGAAGAGTGATGCAGGTTTTCACCGTCCCCTTCGGCTCGGTCCACAATGAAATGGAGGTGTCTTGTTTTTTATGTTTGATCACAGGAGTCGACCAGCGGATCAGACTCATGGGAGCAGCCAAACATGAGGCTGAATTCCATTAGATGGTAATCAGAGATGGTCATTTTCAGTCAGCCGTTGAACTCCAAAGGCAAACGATCACCTCGACTTTCCATTTAATGCGATTTTCACGATGGCACGCGTGTTTCTATTCCTTGCCGCGCTGTTTCATTGCATGTTTTTTAAGTCCTCGCATTCCTCCAGAGTGATAGCAGTAATAATATCAGGTAATGAGAAGAGTCAGAATAATTAGGATGTTAGCGGCCAGATTTCAGTGCACTGTGTGTCGTCTCTGTGGGAAAAGTCGCATTGGCGCTTCTTATATCGCACTTCCACATGGCCACGTGACCTTCACTCCTTGCTCATATTGTTACAAAGCCGCTGTTTTCCTCCTGACTCACTTGACATTCTTGTCATTCTCCAAAATGTTCCCAGCGTAACCAATGATTAACAATTATGCCAGTGCATCTAATTAATGCTGGCTAATTATGAAGCTCTGATGTTGATGGCGAACGGGGGGTTAGGACAGGGAAATTGCACCACCTGAAACAATCAGTGGAGAGGAGGAAGCTGCAAAGAGAGAACAGCAGGAAAAATATAAGAGCGCTGGGAGTGGGTGTTTCGTTTTGCTTCCTCCGCCGAAATGACTGCAGGAGCATCTTTTAACTCCATCAAATTAGGGATAACACGAACATGAGATGATAGCGCGCTTGTTTCATATCTTGTCCAAAAAAGAGATTTTCCTCACTTTTCAAGGAGAGGGGGAATTACGTTGGAACCACACAAGCGCTCTGATAGGAGAACTCCAGTCGTAATTCTTTCTGTAAAATGCCAACACGCTTGAAACGAATTTCCTGTTCATTCGCGGATGACTGATAAACAACTACATATACCCTGCAGAAAACACACATCAAAACTCTTAATTTATATAATGACATGAACTAGTCGTAGCTCTCTTCCTTAACTTATTTATATCATATTTACAACCCCCAGAAGAAACGCACCATGGACCGAATTCTCCACCCGCAAGGCTTCTTCAGGAAAATAGCAAAGAAAAACGACCTCTCTCTAGGGCTTATAATGAGGCAGCGTGGAGCATTCATTTGCATAGTCAGTGTCTGCAGCCCTCTACAGTATGTTGGAGCTTTATGTTCAGAGATATTTTTATTCCTACACTCATTTTGTAAGGGCTCCACAATCACGGCCAAGGAAGCAAACATGTCACGTATTAGAGCAACATGATTTTTGCATCCTATTCAAATGAGAACATCTAAAAACAGAAAAAGAAAAAAATAAACAGAGGAGGCAGCAGAATTACTAAGAGAATAGTAATTAGAGTCAGAGGAGGTTTGTGATTTAGGGTGTTTATGGTTCTTGTCTTCCTTTGCAGAGCAGAGATAGGCGGCTGTGCAGCTCTGAGCAGTGACATTGCACGCTCCTGGTTTTCCAAACGCATTAAATAGATGATTGACAATGACTGGAACTGCGTGATGCCCGAGGCAAAATACTGGGGCTGAGGCTTCCTTTTGTAGACCTGCTGTATGTCTGCTGGGTTCAATTCACGTAGAGGTTTACAACGGCATGTTTGTTTGTCAAAACATGGTAAAGGCATGGCAATTGCTTTTCCTCCTTAAAGGTAGCTCCGTATGCCGTGCTTCTCGACTGTCGGAGCTGCCAACAATGGCCTCATCAAACACACTTAGAGCAGCAGCAGGGGATGCCAGGGCCGATAAGCTTGTCTTCAGTGTTGCTTGTCAATATGATGTTGAGGATGAGAGGGCTATGTTTATCAATGTCAAAGCAGCAATTTGTGGTTGAGACGCTGGATTCAATACTGCGACCGGCAGGCCTCAGCTTGAGTGGATTCCCATTTATTTTACAAGTCCCTTTTTTAGTTTCAAGGTAGGACGCATCAAGTTTGATGGGAAGCTTAAATAGAAAATCAATAGAGCGGCATTTTTATTCCAGAAGTTGCTCTGTCAATATTCAACATCATTCATCCTCGCGTCTATTTTTTATCAACTTCCATTAGCGTTTGAATGGATTTCTCACCCTGTTAACATTGAATACAAATGCACAAAATAACATGGAGTTTTGGGGCGGTTTGAGATCAGATTCAAATATGCAACGGATTCCACTCTGTGAAGTCCTCCTGACTCAAAGTCCATTAAGTTGAAGAGTGCTTTGCAAAGTCTAACCAAAACGGGAGCAAGAGTTGCATATTAAACTTGTCATTTTCCTAAATATCACTTATGTTAACTGCGGAATACAAATGTCTTTTCGAGAACGGGAAAAAGCTTAACTGCGCTCTTACAGTTGCAGTCTTCAGACGTAACTAAGTGTCCTGTTAATTAGTTTCTACCGTGCAGGGAGAGCTGTGAATGAGAGAAAAAGGTCAGCTGAGCCCTCTTTTTAAATTCATCTAGCACACACCTTCAAGGGGAACCAGATGTGGTTGTCAGAGAGCAATAGGTGAAAAATTCTCTTAATATCATTCCTGCTCTAAAGAATTTGATTACAATCACCGTGGCATGGGGCTGACAATTTCGCTGCGCTTTTTATCGCGACCAATAAGCACCAACACAGCTCATCACATACGGTGCCGCACATTTCATTTCTTGTAAATGATGTAATCGACATGCTCAGTGCAGTAAATATTGCGATTGTTATTAAAGCCAATCAGGCCACAACAACATAAATCGATGAGAGACAACAGCCTGAAGCTCACGCACTGTTCTCCTAAATTAGCCATGTAACAATTACTTTTTTTTCCTCCCCTTGTGTGACCTTTTATTAAAGTTGCCAGTGGGTGGTAGAGCACTTCATGCATGCTCAGTGTTCATTACCATTGGCCTCTGCAAGGTTTCCAAGTCATGTGCGCAAATGTGTTTACCGTGTGTAATTTCGTGTGCACATGCATACATTTATGAGATGGATTTAGAGTAAGTTGGCAAAGCGAGACTGAGGTGGGCGTGTGGAAGTGGAGCAGTTAAACGCCGTGTTACTTGATACCATTAAGGGTGGGGCCCACACAAATGATTTTGCAGCCATTTTCTGTTTACAATCTATCAGTTCTCTCACGACTGACAAAAGTACCTCTTATTCTGCAAACGTCACCTTGACTGACAGCTATTCTTTTCCCAAAATGAAATGTGATCCGTAACATTTGTCATTTTCATCACTCTTCGTCCCAGACTTCATGCTTATGTGTGTGTGTGTGTGTGTGTGTGTGTGTGTGTGTGACAGGGGTTACTACAGTGGACAGCTTATCATGTTATCAGGTTACAGGGTGCACGAAAGGGTTAATAGAAACCATTTTATGGTGTTCTTGTGCCTCGTTTTAGTTCTCTGCACCAGCTTAAAGTGCCCAACCGCAGTGTATCAAAACAAAACAAATTGTCTTTAATCCCTCCGCGTGGCATTTACAAGGATCATTATGGTTACTTTTGAAGACTTTATGCAAAATGATGAGGTAGGTAAAGTAGCCTCTTAGGGGAACTCGTGGTAATTGACCTTGCTGTCTTGAGCCTCGTCAGCAGGCAATAAAGACTGGTTAAATGTTAAGGCAGAAACTAAAGGGCTTGAAGGGCTACACGTACACTGCATTAATGAAATAAAAGGGCTTGGCTTATTTCATATTACGTGTGGAACCAAGGTCATTACTCTCAGTTGGGTGCCTTAAATTTACATATGTACATTTGCAGAAGCAGAAGCAGACAGACTGGTGTGTAGCCATGTGCCCGTGCGCCCAAGTGAAAAACTCGAAATGGGTGGGACGTTTTACGTGCCAGTGGGAAAATTCCTATTGAAAAGATTACCAGTTGAAAAAAATGAAGCAAACTAGCAGGTATATGAGGTTTCTGTTTCATAATGCAGTTATTCCAGAGCAGTGACTGCAACTAAAATTAGAAATGACATGACAAGGCACTCGAATGAATGTCTCTCATTGGTTAAATCTGGTAGGTTGATGTTGTGTGTCATACAATTCTTCTTGCTATTTTATTTAAACATGATCAAAGCTTGCACCATAAAAATGTCAATTTGTGGTTGCCACGAGCATTAATGACAGACTGGATGTAAATGGGAATCTGTTACCAGCCAATCATGCACTCTGTGTGTTTGATATATGACATTATGCGTCTTTGGAATCAATTATTTGTGCATTCCACTTCAAATGGAGCAATTTGCACTATTTTCATCCCGCTGTCAAAATTTCTCAGCATGCGACAGAAAGTGAGCATTTGATTGGGCTAACGAAGAATTCATTTCCTGATCTGTTTGGAGAAGGTCACACTCAACAATTCAGACTGAGAAGATGCACATGTCAATGCCACCTTCCCTCCGGTAGAAACACACAGATCCATGTGAAGATATTTAAACCGTGCCTGGCCTACTACGTCCTTCTGTAATGGTCATCGATTAATTTCCAGCACCTTTGAGGCATCTCACTGATGAGCTTAACAGGGCTTGCGTTATTGTGCACCTGCAAGTCTTAATGCGGTCTGAGCAAATGAGAGTCAAAAGAGACACCTGCAAGATCCCCCCAGGTGAACCTGAACAGACAAAGACAAGTTTGTAGCTTTATGTTACCACATGTTTTTTTGATTCAGTGCTCTAGAAATACTTTTCGAAAGCTCCTCGAACAACAATGTTTAAAATGAATGCGTAGTCAATTTTGTCAAGCCTTGCATGAAGGTAGTGGTTGCAGGACCCCTAAAAGCAGGGAGGAGCAGGGTGGACTGACCAAAATATATTTAACAAAAATGCAAACAGGAGTACACCAGACAAAACTAACTACTCAAATTAAGTCCTGAAAATCACAAGAAACCAAAGTAGGGAAAACAAAAAACCAACCAAACACCCCCCCACGAAGACAGAAAATAAAACATGACAAGAGCACACAGAAACTCACACACAGACACTCACAATGATCCAACAAAGACTGACAGAACTCAGAGAACTAAAAACAAGCAAAGCGACGAGACAATGAGAAACACCTGGACAAGACACAAAGGGTTAAGCGAGATGATTGGTTAGTTAAACATAAGGGACACGGATGATGGGAACGGGTGGAGACAAAAAAGGCCTCATGAGGGAACAAAACCAAATGTAATCTAAACAAAAATCTAACAAATTTGCTTCTAAAACTCGTCTTCAAGACATGTATTTTTGTTCAAGCCCATATCCCTCCTTCATTAAGTCTGTTTTGAGTAATGTTGTAAAACTCAAGACCAGTCAAGACCATATTTTGATATGGTCTTGTCTGGGACTTAACTCCAAAACGTATTGTGGCTCAAATCCAGTGCAAAGTGAAGTCTAATTCTCCGCATGGGTGGAGTGTTCTTTCTTTTGATATTTCAATCGACGGGGGCAATTGGCAAATGGGAGTTTGTGCTGTTGTGGGAGTGAACACGGCTGACTCGATTCCCTGCCAGTTGAAGCGGCTCCCCTTATTCCCTTTAAAATCAGTGCAGGTAAGGCGCACCGTCGACATGCCTGATTTTAAAAAATATATTAAAGATGATGATAATAATACTACTACTACTACTACTAATAAATTGATTCCAAAAGTGATTCAGAGGCTTCAATGCTGGCTTTTCTCAAATGTATAATTAAATACAATGACATGCATCACACAAAACCGCAGACTAGAGTGCAGAATCTGTCTGCCTGTGCTTTGATTCAATCCCCCAAAATCACGTTACACCACCTGCGCAAAAACCTACACCTGCTTTTAATTGGTCTAAGGCAGGGGTGTCAAACTCAGGTCCTGGAGGGCCGCTGCCCTGCATGTTTTCCAAGTCTCCCTGTTGCAACGCACCTGATTCGAATGAACAGGTTCAATGTCAGGCTTCCGCAGAGCTTGAATCAGGTGCGTTGCAACAGGGAGACTTTGAAAACATGCAGGACAGCGGCCCTCCAGGACCTGAGTTTGACACCCCTGGTCTAAGGTCTAGTCTACTTTCTGTCACCAAATTGTCAGGTGTGCCAGGGGGCATGTAATAGGGAGGCTGCCAAATTCCCAAACAAGGTTTGAGAATTTTTCATAAAGTCCCGTCGAGATCAGCGCTGATGTGCTTTTCTTCAACTTCATGAATGTAAAAATAAGAAAAAGCACTTGGTAAAACAAATACCTTTAATTTATAGGTTACTAAACCCCCCCACCACCTTCGTAATGACTGCAACCTTTTGTAGGTATGTGATAAGGGGGAAAAGAGGTGGACTACAACCTAAACTGGTCGCCAGCACACATAAAGAGATGAACAACCATTCGCACTCACATTAACACCGTCAATGAGTGGGAACTGAACCAACGGCATCAGCGACCTCGCTGTCAAATTATTCAAAAGAAAGTTACAACTTGAGAGAGAATACTGTCTAAGTGGCAAACCTTGTCATGGTTCTTAAGAAAAAATAGTTTTATGGTCTAGGCCTTTTCTCGGTCTCTGTTTTTGTTAATCTTAGTCTTGTTTTGGTCTCAGTAATATCTGGTCTCTGTCAAGTGGGGCTCTATATCCAAAGACAGCGCAGCTGCACTCAAGCATAAAAACTGTCATATCCTGAGTATCATGCCGACGCAAGCCTCGCTGCACTTGTTTGGGAATCTCTGTGTGCCATGTTGGGCATTCCGGTGGACCTAGGGCATTTTCTTCGAAAACAAAGAAATGAAATATGTTTTGCACCTTCGAATGAATTTGCAGCTATACTGTACTAAAGACACAGAGACATAGTCGACACATGTAGATGTGAATGACACTCTGTCACATTTGAGCACGTTTATGAATCATCTATTTCATAACCAAGTCATGTAAACACAACTATGGTTTTATTTATAATCAATAGCTGTGCTATCGCTGACCGTGTGAACATAGTGAATGTTTATTGAGGCAATAAACCAAGTACATAAATCATTTCAAAAGCTTGCCCACACCTGGCTTTATGGCAACCACAGGGTGAATTCATATTTTTTTTTATTTGAGGATTGCTTTCAATAGCAATGGACATATTGCGGTGATCAAGGTGGTTCACATTTTCAAAGCAGATAAGACAAAACAATTTGTGTTGTTTATTTGATGATTGGATTTGCACTTCTCAAGATGCTTTGCATTTTGTTGTTACAGATTGTGGCGTCTTGTATTATGGAGGCTATGTAATGGTACATTAATCAACGATCACCTTGTTTGGACCATGCCTATCGCACTTAATGGCAACCACAGAGTGAAATCAACATTTATTTTATAAAAGTGTGGTGTTTGACTGGTTGGCGCATCTGCCTCATATTGCAGAGGTGCAGGGTTCAATTCCGGATCCGGCCTTACTGTGTGGAGTTTGCATGTTTTCCTTGTGCCTGCATGGGCTTTTCTCCAGGTACTCCGATTTCCTTCCACATCCAAAAACATACATGGCAGGTTGAGTGGACACTCCAAATTGTCCCGAGGTGTGATTGTGACCGTGAATGGTTTTGTCTACGAGTGCCCTGTGATTGGCTGGCAACCAGTTCGGAGTGTACTCCGCCTACTGCCTGAAGACAGCTGGGACAGGCTCCGGCATGCCCGGGGCCCTTGTGAGGATGAGTGGATTAGAAAATGGATGGATATATAATCTGGAAGATCTATGTGTGTGTGTGTGTGTGTGTGTGTGTGTGTGTGTGTGTGTGTGTGTGTCATAAAGTTGTATCCTTTAAAAAGTGACTTAAAGTATTCACTCACCAGTGTCTGTTGGGTTTTATTTGAAAAATGTTCATTAAATAGAATTGGGGGGAAGAAAATATACAGCAGCTAGGAAAGACAGAACCCTGAACTTATTCCCATTAAGTTAAACCAATTTCCCTGAAAGACCTTTGTCCAAATTGTTGAAGGTATGGTGTAAGAAAAAAATCAAAACCCTGCTCCATCTATCATTGCCTAATAAAACACTGCTACAGACTCGCCAGGCTGTCCACAAAAGGTCTCTGTTGAGTTAGAGCTCCTGTGTTCGGTAAAATATAACAAGGCAAAGGGAAAATGACAGTTCATTCAGTCAGTCTGAGGACTCATGAAAAGTCACGCTACAAAAAAGTAAGGCATCGCAGCACATATCTAGCAAAAGCACAAAGTCTGAGTCGGGGCATTGATTTACTTGCATCTGCTTTGAAAAGACTGCAAAACAGAATAGCTTTGAAATCTTTTTTCAATTCATTTTTTCGCTATCTATTCCAGTTAATATTGACATTTTTAAATGAAAATTTGACTTGCTTTGTGGTTTTGTAAATATAGTTTCATAGACGCAATCAAAAGGGAGGAATTTGGCTATGTAAACAACCCACCATATATTATGTGCGCCAGGGGCGCGGATTATAACATGTAATCTATCTATCTATCTATCTATCTATCTATCTATCTGTCTATCTGTCTATCTATCTATCTATCTATCTATCTATCTATCTATCTATCTATCTATCTATCTATCTATCTATCTGTCTGTCTGTCTGTCTGTCTGTCTGTCTGTCTGTCTGTCTGTCTGTCTGTCTGTCTGTGTAGCTATCTAGCTAGCTTGCTACTTAACTACCAAGTAAAGTCCTTATACAGCAGCACTTGTCAAAACATGGGTGAAGCAGTGCTATTTCAGAGGTTTTAGCGCCATGTAGTAGTGTCATTTGAAATTGGTAATTTCATCAATATGTGAAATTAGCTTTTTTCCATCAAATGGTCTAATGCTACCTTATGGGATTTATAAGGTTATTTGATAGTATATGAGCCTCAAATAATGTCACACCATGAAAATTACATTATAAAAAAACAAGAAGTGTTCAGATTTTGCATACATGGTAATATCTTGTTATGAACATTTTTATCACAAAACATTAATTGAGATACTATTAAACTGACTACATAAAAAAAAAAAACAATCTTTTATATGTCACTTCCTATTGAGAGATCGCTGTCCCAACCTCTTCATCCTAAATTTTAATTCATATTAATAACATTTAGATGATATTTGCCAATTTTCTAAATATTGTATTTTAATATATCTTTTTGAATGCTTATAAATGTAAGTGTGAGTGTCAGCGCGAATGGTTGTTCATCTATGTTTCCTCTGCGATTGGCTGGCAACCATTTCAGGGTGTACAGCTCAAAGACACCTGGTATAGGCTCCAGCACTCCCGCGACCCTCGGGAGGATACGCGGATTCGAAGATGGATGGACGGATGTACAGCGAGTATGGTAAAACAAATCCCTCCCAATGTTTGTTCATACTCCTTCTCGACTTAGTAAAACAAAGAAGAAATTGTTTTCCAAAGTGTTTGTCCTTGCAGTGAAGGGTTGTCCTTGTTCAGTATCTCTTTGAAAAGTAGAAGTCAATAAAACTTAAGAAGTTTCACTCAGCCGGCAATGTTTTATTGGGTTGCAATCCTTGTAAGATGTGTTCAATTAAACCTAATTATATACTGTAATTGTCTTAGTTTTTCGTCCTGCCCATTTCACTTTTTTACACACACTACATCTCATTGGTCTTGTAAATACAGGTATTACATTGCAGTGTTGTGCTCAAGACCACACTATCTAAGACAAAGACTTGTCCAATATCATAACTCACAGAGACCAAGACAAGACCAAGACTTTTGGGAGTCTGAGACAAGACCAAAACCTTCAGAATTGAGACCTCGAGACCAATGCCGGTCTCAAGTGTCACAACACATCTCCATGCATGCAACCCTGAGAACAGACCACATGTGTCATCTGAGAGGCATATCAGCATGATTTCAGGAAAGTGAAAATTACAGCAATACATTCAGGTGTCCCCCTTAGTCGTGCACACCTCTTGAGGGGTGCTGCAGAGAAGGCAAAGTGGATGTGACAGACTTAGATTAAATGCCAAAGACTGGGTGTTTCTCACACACACGACAGCCTTCTGGACAGGAGCCTAATTTGGCACTTCCATGCCCTGCCATCGGCCCTTTCAACAAAATGCTGCATCCAAAACATTTCTGGCATTGTATTAACCCCTACAATTCCACATGAGTCATCAAAATCACACATTCTTATTTTACACTGGAATAAGATACAGTACATGGTTGGACGTACTGAAAGCCGCTTATTAGTGGCTGGCTCCAAGAAAACACAGAATGTATTGCACAAGCACAACATTTCACAAATAGCCACTGAGAAATCGTTTATATATAGAGAGAGAATTTGAAACAAAATTTGGGCATGAGCTCCACCAACAGGGTGTTTGAACAATATATTTGTTCATGTTTACCTTCTTTGGCACTTCTTCTTTTGCTGTTGTTTGGGAACAAACAAGATCTCTCAGAATGTTCCCATCTGTTGCCGCATTGCTTTAAAAATATATCTGTTGGCATCTTCAAGAGAAGGTCAGCTTGTTGTTAGGCACAACACATGACAATATCATCATTCTTGTTGATAGAGTTTCATTCAGTGATACAATAAAGTCCAGTACAGGGTATAATTCATTCTTTATATTGTCACTTATATCGGCCTGCATGATGCCCCCCGCATATACATTCTAGACAGGTAATAATTCTGATTAAAGAGTACGTGAGCTAATGTGCAATAATAAAAAGTATTATTTGCCGAGATCAATATGTTTTATCACAGCAGTAAAGTACAATGAATGAAAAGTGCTGGAAGCCTGCAATAAATTTTGATGTGTTGTGATATCGAACACGTTGTGACAACATACTGCTTCCCGGGGCTGTAAAACATCTTCCAACAGGCTGTTGAACATCCGCACGCTACATTGTTACACACATTGACTGCCATACATCAAGCCTGAGCCACAGCTAAGCACAAGCTAAGTGTATGAGGGATTACATGGCAGAGGCAAAATAAAATACGTATTCGTCGGTAGAGCTTGTGCAAATAAACTGTCTGAGACATAAAATTATGTTTGTAGCAGAGAAAGTACAATCAATCTCTCAATTAAAGCAGGCTTTGACAGTGACATGAATCTGTTTGACTGATGGATGGATCAAATCTTCTGAGGTCTTACACTTGAGGCACAGTCTAGCTGGGTGACATTGAACAAGACGGACAACAATGAACACACCCACGTAATATTTTAGGGGTGTCCAAAGAGAGGCACACACACTAATTCTTCACATCTCGGGCCCTATTTTAATATTGAGAGGTGTACGTGTGCTCCGCATAAAAACTGGAAAATCTTCATTTTCATGCCGGAGCAAGCAAAATTTACCGTTTTGTAATTTGACCGCATTCTGCCTCACTGGGCTTTCTGGCGCAACAAGGGCATTTTTCTATTCCACGCCACCGGCAGTAATTCAGTGACAGAAAGTAGACTAGACTTTAGAATAGGTGAAACCAGGTCTAAGTTGTGGTGCAGGTGGTGTAAGTGGAGATCTTTTAGAAGTTCCTAAAGGCTATATCCCTGCTGAGTGGGGAAGGTTTGCAAGTGTGTGCACGTGTAGCGAATATTGTTTTTTCGTCACCAACAATTTTAATAGTTCAATGTTCAAAATGTGATGGCAACAAGGAAAATTGTTTTGCAACTGCTTGCAACATTGAACAAAACCTGACAAAAAAACAACAATCGCTAGGCACACACTCACTTGTAAACCTTTGCCGCTCAGTGAGATACGGGCTTAAAAAACAAACTTTGCTCGCGCCAATCCCCTGCATGGACTCCACTGAGTCTGTTATGTTTCTGCCATGTATGTGCACTGAATTTAAAGGGAATGAGTGGAGCCATTTTGGCAGGGAAACAAGTCAGTTGTGCTCAGTCCCACAATGGCTTAAATGCTCATTTCTAATCGCGCCCATCTATGAAAATGCCAGAAGAAATAAAGCGCCTCCCATGCGCACAGACTGCACTTTTCACACTTGTGAAAATATTGCCCCGCTAACTTAATTTTTATAAATGTAAGCCTATCCATAATTACAACAAAACAATCGGTGCGCTTTCTCTCATAGTGTGTTGTGTACCGAACACAACCCACGTCGCACATCACATATATTAGCATGTCTCCTCCCCAAACTAGATGTTTGTCATACTATCAAAACTGACCTGTGAATGACAGCACTGTACAGGGGATCTAAACTGCCGAAGAATAGAAATTACGTTGGAAGGATAGAAGCAGCAATAGTAGTAGCAAAAGTAGACAAATGAATGAAATCAGCAATGCAAACTGTTATCTTAACATTACCACTTGCACCTCCATTTGTCAGGTCACTAACAGTGCGAGCTTCCAGTCGCTTTCTAATCAGCTTTCGGAAACAGAAGGCTCAATTCAAATAAATGGAGTCTGTTGATTGGCCGACACACATAAAGATTTACAACCGAAAATATTTAACAGGTTTAACGTTCGTGATCGCTGGCACGATCTTTTTTTTTTTTCCTTGCCAAAACATATTGGCAAAAAAAAAAATAAAAATACTCTGACCACATCTACCACTGCTGCATAGTCAGTCAAGATAGTGTTTTTGAGGCATCTGATAATTGGGCCCTCGCTGACTTTGATCAGAAGTGAGGTGTCGAGGTCAACTTTGGCCTGATTATCGGTATGTGTGATCCCCCCTTAACCAGCACAAGCAGGAAACTTTCCCAGACCCTCCTTCTGTCCTAGACAAGCCGAGTTGTGGGGCCACTTTTGGGAAGCTCAGGGTATTTAAGAATGTTATCTCTAATGCACAGATGTCTTAAAGGTCCCTGTGGAACAGGGCTGCAATTTCCCCTCCTAATTAAAAATTAATTAAATCGGCGGTGGCTCTAGTCAGGCAGAAAGCTGAAGGCCGCAACAGCCGCCGCAGGAAACGCAATCATTTATTCAACTCAATTACAACAAGCCACA
Source organism: Hippocampus comes (assembly GCF_001891065.2). NCBI lineage: Eukaryota > Metazoa > Chordata > Actinopteri > Syngnathiformes > Syngnathidae > Hippocampus > Hippocampus comes. Next base: position 6,207,251 of record NW_017805744.1, read on the forward strand.
GCCGGCTCCTCTGCCACCGATGTCACCTGGAGAGTCTGGGCGGTCTCTCGCCAGTAAGCGGCGCGGTCCACTTAAGTGTACAATGGCCAGAAAACTTGATGCTGCTTGTGATGCCAAACACATCTCACTCTTGTGATGAATACATATACAGTTATAGAGACATCCTCTGTCACCCGTTTCCCCTCCCTCAACCCCAAGGGACTGATTTGGGCTGATTGATCAGAGATTGCGACAAGGATCAATACTGCTTTCGCCTCTCCCTCGGTATGAGCAAGAGACTTAGCGATTGCCCACTCTGTCGTCCAATTATTCGGCAATGGAATACTGGAACCGACCCAAGACTATTAACACACTGGGAAAAGCAGGTAAGACTGTTAATTGTTTGATTGTACTTTCAACTGTGACTAAATTAATCATGTATTGTCTTGTCGAGTCAGTTATGGCACGTCATCCTTTGAAATTATGCAGCGGCTGTGAACCTTGACCTTCTCGCATACTAACTTCTCTCCTGTGTTGACAGTCGGGGAATTTAAGCCTACAAAGAGATTATACTAATTGTCATTTGGTCTGAATGCAAATGTGAGCTAAAAGCCTTCGGAGTACAGTAAATGAATTCTGATATGAACTGTTCATTAGTTAAAGTCAACATTCCTTTTCCAAAGGTACATTCACATTATACCTCATCTCTTTTCAAGGCCTTAGTAAAATCACCAGTTATGAACTCTCCGTGACATAGATTACTCTCACTTAGCCAAAGAGAAAAAGTAAGAGATGTTTAGCTTGCTCAAATAGCAAAGTGCCCATAACTGTGCTATAAACAGGAGAAGCGTTAAAGGAAGCATATTATTTTGGTTAGTTTTATGTTTTGCATTTTAAACAAATTCCCATGTGTCTTCATCACATGTCTGTGACAAGCGTTCGTCAAAATCTCCCAAGGATCACACTTTTTTTTTTTTTTTTTTTGCTTCTGTTTCTTGTAAATGAGACAGCCCTCATCTAGCCTACACTGCTGGGCCTGAGTTAAATCTGGATTGCGTTACCATGACAAAATGGGTGGAGCAAGGGCGGCTGCATTTAAAAAAAACAAAACAAAACAAAACAAAAAAAACCTACAAAGAAGTGCAATGCACACACGAGCTCAACAAGACAGCATTGATCCGTGCGAGTGATTGACACTTGTCAATTAGCATGTAGCCTATGTTTGAGGAGCAGGAAAAACATCACTCAACGCAATTACCCCACCCCACTACCCCTAACTTGCCATTTACTTCACCAACTAACTGCACAAGTGCCACCGATCTGGAAGTAATGCTGTTAGTTCACGCTAGTCTGTGCTTTGAACACAACTCAATGCAACTCTGTTTACTTTTTGGCTCTGCTTCGGTGTGTGATCCCTGCATGTCCAGACGAAAAAAGAAGACTGCTTGTTACCGCTGGTCATCAAATCATACCCTCTTTCGAAACAGCAGGGGCAGAATGAAAGAATATCTCTCTTCCAGACAAATGTTAAAAACCGGCAGATAACAATTTACTTGTTTGTTTGATTTTACACTTAATGAATTTGCATTTTTTGGCAAATAACCCGGAAAACCAAGCATTTTTAGAAAAGCAGTTAAAAAGTTCACTTTCCATAATATGTCCCCTTTGAGGTCAAACACAGCCACTTTGGGGGAATTCCCAAGAACAAACAATTACCTAAAAGTACAAAAGATAATGAAAACAAAAAGCTATTTTCTTTCATTTATGCCATGATTAGGTAGGAAATATTTGGACAACATAGACAGTTGCTATGATTTCCCTTTGATACTCTGTACCACCACAATGGAATGAAATAAAACAAATCAAATATAAATGTGTCCAAAAACATCTGAACTGTATTCATACTTCCTGTTTATCGAAGTTGTGGAATATCATCCTTGTGAGTGGCAAGAACTTAATCTAACCTTCTCTAGACAAACTCCTAAATTCAAGCAGCAGCCTCGCTGCGTCAGGCTCATCGCATCATCTCTCTGTTTCACTGCTCATTGGCTTGTTTGATTATTAATTAGCCTCAAGTGAAGTCATCATTTTTTGACATACATTTGTATGTGCGAATTAGTCGTGCTACATTGAGAGTCACTGAGATGTCAGTAACCGTGCGTGTCAGTGTGATGCTCAGCGCTCTTTCTCATTATCCCAAAACGACATTATTCTCCCCCAGTGATTGATGCTCTTTTCAGATTTTCCCTCTTACTCTCACTTTTCACACCGAGACAGCCTGCGAGCATAAACAACTACACCAGGTACAGCGCAAACTCATGCAACTTATCTCTACGAGGCAAAACCCAAACCTCCAACAGATATGCCACTGATTCAAATTCCCAATAGTGTAATGCAATATGTTCAGGCTTTGGAGAAGAGAAAGCGGCGCTCCACTGGGAGTCTCAGCGTTGGAATCTTTCTGTACGCAGAGCCACAGAGCTCATGATGATGTTCACCAATTCCAGACAGATAGCGTTCTGTGATGTGGCAGCCTGCAGATATGCCGTTAGTTCGCAGCAAGAACTGTCTCCTGAGTTCAGGGACCTCTGGTGCTCTGAGCTCTCTACAAAGTCGGCTTCATATCATCATTGCAGCACTGCAGGAATTCCAGCTGTGCTCTTCTGTATGGCATAAACAACGTGATCAATGCAAAGGAGTTTTCTTTGGTTTGGTTTGGTTTTATTTAATTATTGTTATTATTATTCATCTTTTGGAAATGATCATTTAACATTTAACACATGTGGGTGACATTCCCATAACATCATCAACCTCTTTGCACAACAATAAGTCCATGAGGAAGGTAGCCATCATTTATTTTTATTCTTCTGCTGTGACATCGAAAATGATTTTGTATGGAGGCGGGTGGTAGCGATATTTGGGGTCCAAGCACCTGTACAGAAGCATCAACACATTTGGATGTTATTTGTCACTCCTTGTTCGTTCGTCTAAGCGTGAACAGCTGCAGGCTGTGATTTTGTTTGTACGCTGGTTCAAGAAGGAATGGTGAATAATGAGATTTGCATGTGTTACTTTGTTATGGTGGTAATTAATCCAGAAATCTTTTTTTGTAACCTGAAGTCAATAATGGATCCGAATTTTGACTTGGAACAAATACCCCTGCCTAGTAAAGGGATATGCTGTCAAAATGCTGGCACACTCTCACCTGAGAACAAAATGTAATTTGATTACTTTTGGCTCAAGGCAAAGTCATGAAATTGAGCGAAGACAAAATCCCAGCCGCGTTGTTAGTCATGGGTGCCCTTTGAGTCTTACTGGTGCGAATGTTGGTTGCTTGAAGCTATGTCTGTTGCTGAAGTTTCCGTATATTTTTTTAAGATTTAAATCAATGAATAATTTTATTAACCTTACACTACAGCTGAGATATCTGCAAATTGGCAGCGCGTATGACGGAGGAGATTTCCAGAGCTTTGATGGCTGTGTTAATCTAATAGCTATTTGCATAATCATGAAAAATTCTGTTTTATATTTGAATCATACAAATACACACAAACATAAAAAAAACATCTTACAGCAAAATACAGTATCTGCATTTGGATTTCACCAAGTCCCCCTTTGAAATAGCTGTGCATAAAAATAAACATACAAACAAAGAATGCCTTTTTAACGTGTTGTTGAACAGCAAGGTTTCATCCGAGGTTTCCAGGGTGTGGCACTGAATCAGAAAAGGTCAGCTGGTGAATTAATAAAATCTCTCCACACACACTCTGATAATGCCACTTTCTCTTTTAACTAACAACTCACTGGTCAGGTGGAGCATATGTTTTCACTCCGAAATATATCTGCAAAACACCTGACTAATAGCGACAGTAAATGACTTTTACAGTGTGTGTGTGTGTGTGTGTGTGTGTGTGTGTGTGTGTGTGTGTGTGTGTGTGTGTGTGTGTGTGTGTGTGTGCGTGCGAACACCAAGCTTTCATTCCACTGTAATTGCCTTTGGTGGTGCGTTGCCCTTCCTTTCATATTGAGGCACAAAAAAAAAACGAGGGTGGATTTCAACGAGAACCTTGACTCAATCCGCGACGATCCGAAGACGTGTACGGACGTGCGTCGAACCAATCGGACGACTTGATTGTTGATCTGTGTTACAACTTGACGTGAATTAAAAGAAAGAAAGAAAGAAAGAAAGAAAGAAAGGGGGAAAAAAACGCTCACGGCCGTGAAGAAAAAGAAGACAAAACGGTTGGAGTTTTTTTTTTTTGTACATCATTCATTTGTGTGAATATCGAATGCACCACAAATAAATCATTCCGTTTTTTCAAAGGACTGACAAAGTTAGCATCGGGTCACAGAGAAATAGCACACGCAGAATGTTTATCTTCCATAATGTGGGGATCGTAACTGGAATATAGACTGCAAAGAAAGCGTCAATATCAAATGTTTGAATTATAATAGAATAGAATATATAGAACTTGATGCAACCCAGCCGCTGGGGGGCAGTGCCCTCCCCTGGGGGTACACTGTTCCCCAGTGCCAGTCCCAAGCCCGGAGAAATGGGGAGGGTTCCGTCAGGAATGGCATCCGGCGTAAAACTTTTGCCGAGACGAACATGCGAGTCGGTCGGACGGTTTACAGGGACAGTTGGAAATTTGTGACTCGCTGTGGCGACCCCTGAAAAGGGACGAGCCGAAAGGAGAAGAAGAAGAAGATATAGAACTTGATGCACCTGGATGAGCACAGTCCAGGATGTTTGTTCTGGACACAGCTAAACCTACATTGCAGGATAAGGCAGTAATGAATAAATTAGAGATCAATTCTAAATAAATAAAGAAATACATCGTATTCACCACCATAGCAGCTCTGAAGCACATGCTAAGTCGCTGTTTTTGTGAACCTTTCCTTGCATGTTTTTTTTTTTTTTTTTTTTTTTGGGGCTGTCCCCTTTGTGCCACATCACATTCCCTTTGCTCATTGGCTTGTTTGATTATTAATTAGCCTCAAGTGAAGTCATCATTTTTTTGACATACATTTGTATGTGCGAATTAGTCGTGCTACATTGAGAGTCACTGAGATGTCAGTAACCGTGCGTGTCAGTGTGATGCTCAGCGCTCTTTCTCATTATCCCAAAACGACATTATTCTCCCCCAGTGATTGATGCTCTTTTCAGATTTTCCCTCTTACTCTCACTTTTCACACCGAGACAGCCTGCGAGCATAAACAACTACACCAGGTACAGCGCAAACTCATGCAACTTATCTCTACGAGGCAAAACCCAAACCTCCAACAGATATGCCACTGATTCAAATTCCCAATAGTGTAATGCAATATGTTCAGGCTTTGGAGAAGAGAAAGCGGCGCTCCACTGGGAGTCTCAGCGTTGGAATCTTTCTGTACGCAGAGCCACAGAGCTCATGATGATGTTCACCAATTCCAGACAGATAGCGTTCTGTGATGTGGCAGCCTGCAGATATGCCGTTAGTTCGCAGCAAGAACTGTCTCCTGAGTTCAGGGACCTCTGGTGCTCTGAGCTCTCTACAAAGTCGGCTTCATATCATCATTGCAGCACTGCAGGAATTCCAGCTGTGCTCTTCTGTATGGCATAAACAACGTGATCAATGCAAAGGAGTTTTCTTTGGTTTGGTTTGGTTTTATTTAATTATTGTTATTATTATTCATCTTTTGGAAATGATCATTTAACATTTAACACATGTGGGTGACATTCCCATAACATCATCAACCTCTTTGCACAACAATAAGTCCATGAGGAAGGTAGCCATCATTTATTTTTATTCTTCTGCTGTGACATCGAAAATGATTTTGTATGGAGGCGGGTGGTAGCGATATTTGGGGTCCAAGCACCTGTACAGAAGCATCAACACATTTGGATGTTATTTGTCACTCCTTGTTCGTTCGTCTAAGCGTGAACAGCTGCAGGCTGTGATTTTGTTTGTACGCTGGTTCAAGAAGGAATGGTGAATAATGAGATTTGCATGTGTTACTTTGTTATGGTGGTAATTAATCCAGAAATCTTTTTTTGTAACCTGAAGTCAATAATGGATCCGAATTTTGACTTGGAACAAATACCCCTGCCTAGTAAAGGGATATGCTGTCAAAATGCTGGCACACTCTCACCTGAGAACAAAATGTAATTTGATTACTTTTGGCTCAAGGCAAAGTCATGAAATTGAGCGAAGACAAAATCCCAGCCGCGTTGTTAGTCATGGGTGCCCTTTGAGTCTTACTGGTGCGAATGTTGGTTGCTTGAAGCTATGTCTGTTGCTGAAGTTTCCGTATATTTTTTTAAGATTTAAATCAATGAATAATTTTATTAACCTTACACTACAGCTGAGATATCTGCAAATTGGCAGCGCGTATGACGGAGGAGATTTCCAGAGCTTTGATGGCTGTGTTAATCTAATAGCTATTTGCATAATCATGAAAAATTCTGTTTTATATTTGAATCATACAAATACACACAAACATAAAAAAAACATCTTACAGCAAAATACAGTATCTGCATTTGGATTTCACCAAGTCCCCCTTTGAAATAGCTGTGCATAAAAATAAACATACAAACAAAGAATGCCTTTTTAACGTGTTGTTGAACAGCAAGGTTTCATCCGAGGTTTCCAGGGTGTGGCACTGAATCAGAAAAGGTCAGCTGGTGAATTAATAAAATCTCTCCACACACACTCTGATAATGCCACTTTCTCTTTTAACTAACAACTCACTGGTCAGGTGGAGCATATGTTTTCACTCCGAAATATATCTGCAAAACACCTGACTAATAGCGACAGTAAATGACTTTTACAGTGTGTGTGTGTGTGTGTGTGTGTGTGTGTGTGTGTGTGTGTGTGTGTGTGTGCGTGCGAACACCAAGCTTTCATTCCACTAACGGGCTGTGTGCGAAAGCGTTAATGTGGCAGCGTTTCACACCTTGCCAACTAATGACCAATCAGGGATGGGAAGCACAGTGCACTCTGACACCCCCGAGACCATTGATGCTTCCTGGATCAAGCCTCTTCTTCCCACATTGACACTTGCATCATTTAAATCCACAGCATTATCACTTGATGTTTTTTGAAGCTCTTACCCCTCCACCTCCTCCACCGACACACACACACACACACACACACACACACACACACACACACACACACACACTTTTTCTATGTCCCATTAAGATCAACTTAGATGGAGTTTTTTTTTTTTTTGTACATCATTCATTTGTGTGAATATCGAATGCACCACAAATAAATCATTCCGTTATTTCAAAGGACTGACAAAGTTAGCATCGGGTCACAGAGAAATAGCACACGCAGAATGTTTATCTTCCATAATGTGGGGATCGTAACTGGAATATAGACTGCAAAGAAAGCGTCAATATCAAATGTTTGAATTATAATAGAATAGAATATATAGAACTTGATGCAACCCAGCCGCTGGACGGCAGTGCCCTCCCCTGGGGGTACACTGTTCCCCAGTGCCAGTCCCAAGCCCGGAGAAATGGGGAGGGTTCCGTCAGGAATGGCATCCGGCGTAAAACTTTTGCCGAGACGAACATGCGAGTCGGTCGGACGGTTTACAGGGACAGTTGGAAATTTGTGACTCGCTGTGGCGACCCCTGAAAAGGGACGAGCCGAAAGGAGAAGAAGAAGAAGATATAGAACTTGATGCACCTGGATGAGCACAGTCCAGGATGTTTGTTCTGGACACAGCTAAACCTACATTGCAGGATAAGGCAGTAATGAATAAATTAGAGATCAATTCTAAATAAATAAAGAAATACATCGTATTCACCACCATAGCAGCTCTGAAGCACATGCTAAGTCGCTGTTTTTGTGAACCTTTCCTTGCATGTTTTTTTTTTTTTTTTTTTTGCTGGCTGTCTCCCTTGTGCACAATCACAGATTCACTTGTTTGTATACAGAGCATCTCAATATATCAAGTGCCAGGATTTCACAAATATATCCCCTTAATGGAATTTTTTTGAACCGCTATATGTAACTGCCCAAGGGAAAATCCATTACCCAGTGAGAAAACGATTGCCTTATCCAGGAGGTTAGTTTCAATGAAAATGTACAAAATACACTCGGGAAAAAGTGTCAGTTGCACCTGATTAAAATGTCGTCAACTGACCTAGGTTTCTACTCTTTTCCTCCAAAATATTAAAATGATGTATACTAGTTTAACACATTTTATTCATTCACAACCAATATACATGTCCGAATTATAGAAATCCAATGGGACCAAAATACAACCTTAAAGAATATGTTCCTTTTCCTTTTTTTTTTTAACAATAAGGGTGTTGAACATCAGTCGACTCGTCAAGTCTTTCTAAACCCGGCTGAAAACCTTTAGGAGCAGTTACACTGAGTACTTCACGGATTTCGCCTATCGGGGATTGTTTTTGAAATATGACCCCAGCGATAAACGAAGGTTCACCTGTACCGAGAATGCATTTTATTTTGAGAGAATTGTACGTAACATGCACTGACAGGAGCAAACTAATAATGATTTTCAAATCATTATTGAATTAATTTTTTACAATAAAATATTGTTTTCATCATTCCATTTTAAGAGAATACTGTTGTCGTTAACGGATGATAATATCACTTCATTCTTGCAAAGGTGAGATTATGGAAAGAGAAAAACAACAACAAATCACCATGGGTAATGTATTTGCCATTAGGTTTTTATGTTATGCTCTATTTCAATATTATAGAGCTGTTGAAAACCATAAAAAAGTATAGCTGTAACACTTATGAGCACAAAATAAAGAGAAGGTAGAGAAGTGAAATGATTGTTCCTTCCTGTGATACGGGTGCAAATGACGACAGTCGTCTGATTTTGAGCCCAGGGCAGAGGTGGCGGAGTTCTCACAGTGATGCACTCATCCACAGTGACCTGCAACAACATACATTAAAAATACAATACAGCTGCAAAAAGGTCTTGTGACGGTTTCAGAGTTTCATGTATGAAGTCAAAAGAACACATTACCTTGAATACTTTTATTTTACTGAAGGAACGATGAAAGCCAAGTCCGTCTGGGAGAAATACTCTTTCAACGAGCAATAATTAATCTCCAAATAATATGCTATGCTGAATTAGGGCAGTCTCTCATCAACCTTCAAACAGATGACAATAGTATTATATTCACCAAATGAGAAGATAACCGTTAGCCTAAACTTAGTGCTACCTGCATGATATGCAGACAGATCTTGTGGTGTCTTGTACAGGCTACGATAAATCACGTTTTCGGCTGATAAAACAGATCGTTGCAGAATGAATGGTTTTGACACCTAACAAGAGATGTGCTGTATTTAAAGAGTGTGGGCTGTGGTATTGACGTAGTCAACATGATTTAGTTTATGGGTGCTGTTCATTCATAAAAAGATTATTCTTTGCCAGCATGGTTATCTGCAGTAGCAGATGTGTGCTTATGCTCATAGCAATCGTGCCATGTCAGAGAAAATCAATGATGAAATCCACATGTAGCTAACAACGTGCTGCGCTGACAGTCCTGACATATTCTTTATGCATTTGTACTTCCTTTTGCTAGTATGCTGGTGAATGAAAATATGTAACATAGGAAACAATGTTCTGTTTTTACTTAAAAGCAAATTAACACCCAAATGTTTTAGAGCCCCACTGAAAATAAAATAAAAAATAATAATAAGTCACAACACAATGAGAATAAAATCACAATGTTACAAAAATAAAGCTGTAATATTGGAAGAATTAAATTGAATTATTACAAGACAGACGTATTTCATTCATTGACATAATACTGTACTATCCGCCCATCTATTATCTGAACCGCTTATCCTAGTGAGGGTTGTAGGCATGCTGGAACAAACCCCAGCTGTCTTCTGGCAGTCGGCGGGGCCCACCCTGAACTGGTTGCCAGCCAGTTGCAAGGCGCACATCGACAAACAACCATCTACGCTCCCAATCACACGTAGGGGACACCCTAAAGTATCCAAATAAACTACCCGCCATGTTTTTGGAATTAGGGAGGAAACTGGAGTACATGGAGAATACCCACGCAGGCACGGAGAGAAAATGCAAACACCACACAGGAGGGCCCGGAATCAAACCCATGACCTCTGTACTTTGAGGCAGACGGCCTAACCAGTCTACCACCATGAATACCGTGCTACTTTACATATTTTTTTTACCCATGGCTTCCTATTTTACCATGTCATTTTTAGTAGTACTTCATCCATCCATCCATCCATTTTCTGAACCGCTTTATCCTCACAAGGGTCGCGGGGGTTGCTGGATCCTATCCCAGCTGTCATCGGGCAGTAGGCGGAGTACACCCTGAACTGGTTGCCAGCCAATCGCAGGGCACACACAGACGAACAACCACCCACGCTTACACTCACGCCTAAGGACAATTTTGAGTGTTCAAACAGCCTGCCATGCATGTTTTTGGAATGTGGGATGAAACCGGAGTACCCGGAGAAAACCCACGCGGGCCCGGGGAGAACATGTAAACTTGACGCGCTAACCACTGGTCCACCGGGCCGCCCATTAGTAGTATTTATTCAAATGTTTTTTTCCGTGGTAACCTATTAACAATAAATACAAGCATAAAAATAAGACATACAAATAAAAATGTACATACAATAGAATCTTGGATGCAATTGTTATGCGTTTTTCCTCGACAGCCGTCCTTCAATAAGCAGCTCCACCTTTGCACGATAGTGTTGATGATAGTGTCCATGATCAACACATGCAGAGATAAACGGGATTTTCACATCCATGCAGTCATTTTTGAGTGTGTTTGTGTTCAGCACTCCTGTCTTCTAACCACATTGCATAATCAAAACCAGCTGGGAATTCAATATGGAAGTGGCATACTCAGAAAAGGAGCAAACTTGCTCCTCTGTATTTCAACACCATGGACAGAGGTATCCCAGTTTTCAACAGCTCCCCTCGACCAGGCGAGGATTAAGCAGAGTGCTCAAGGATGCTTCAACAACGTAAATGGTCACTGTCACTGGTGCTTGAGTTTAGCATCTATGGTTGGAAGATGGCTGCTTTATTTAGGAGAGCAACATAGTGAAACTGGATGGTGCAAGAGCGATTTGAATCAGCTACAATTGCAGGACATGTTATATTTGTGTTTCCAGGACGCACCAAGGGCACTCTTTCGCCTACCGGTAAAACGTTAATTTATGTAATCTTCTACAGTTCGCTTCTTCCTAGTTGGCAATACCGCTCAGTGGTTCCGTCTCTTTGATTCCAATACAGAGCACAAAAACACTTCTCTCCTATCAGGTGCTTAGATACTCCAAGCTAGTGTTTGTGCGGTTGCTGATAATGTGGGACTATTATATTTACATTTGCCACCCACTCCCCACAGAGATAGCAGGCGTTGCATTGCCACCATCACTTCCGCAGACATCCACTCCCACATGTGGCAAAGCTGTGGTCATCACAAATCCCTGGGGCAAATTAAGGTGTCTATAAGGTGACTATTTTATCAGCAGTGGATTGTTGTGATGTTTTTGTGCCTTATTTTTGTCTATTTTTCTTTTAGTCCATTATTGTTAATTTCTTCTCCTCTGTAATTTATTTCCCTCCGTGCTAGGATAAGGCCGATTGCAGCGTACCCACAGGCCTCTTTCACCGACATTATGTACCCCCCCACCCACACACACACTCACGCACGCACGCACGCATACATTCACACATGCGCTCTTGTTGATGACACGACCAAAACAGACATAGGTCTAAGTAGTGCTGGAATGAATTTTCAAATGCACATTTAGAATGGCTTGCTTGCACATAGCAGGCAAATTTCCCGTTTGGATTTTACATTCACATCTAATTAGGAATAGCGCTTTCTCTCTCCTCATTATCAGTGTTTGACCTTAAGGACTCACTGTTTGTGAACGTGAACAGCAGCCGTTGGGCGGCCACTCATAATAGCTTGGTATTTAGCTCAGCGCATGCTGATTAAATAAGATAAGGCTCACGCTCGATGACCTGTTGTTGTCACGGGCTCGGCCAATATGACAGTCAAAGATGCCCGGACACCAGCAGTAAGCAGTAAGTAAGAGCAGAAAGCCAAAACAAGATCAAACAATCGCTGTGCTTACCGGGGCCCTTTTTAACTCCTTTCAAACTTTGCCCAGTCTCCCTTTTGCAAAGCCTCATTGGCATGAATTAATAATACATCTTCAAACAAATGCAAATTCATTCACTGTGTCTTCTCTCTTTCTCTGACAAATGCTTAGGTGTGTAGGCGGCCCATGTGAATAATTCACTCAAGAGTGGGATACTGCAGCCACCATGGCCTTTGGCATGCCTTACTTTTACTGAATTTTATATTTGCATAATATATAGATACATGTTCCCTGAAGACATTACAAAACAACGGATGTGATGTTATCAATTGTGAACCACGAGATCATTACGCATGTCTTCATTAAGCCTGTCAGAGAAGTGCGAATCTGATGAGGATGACGACATACACGGACAGAGGAAAAATGTGACACACATGAGGTGTGATGTCAGCTAAGAGGAGGTTCAGTATGTCTTTTATGAGCTCTGCCTGCGCGTGGGCAGCTGTGGAATGCATAAAACATCTTCTTAACTATTCAACGTTGCGAAGGAGTCAGTTTGGGAAGGAGTGGGAGAGAAGGCTAGGGGGATATACAGTATTTGGGCAGGTGACAGCTGCGTACATCAGCTTGAGTGTCTTGGAGATAGGAGTGGGAGTTGGTGGCGTTTGAAATGCAATAAGGTGCGTTTGAAAAGTGCTCCTGTCACAGGTAAGCAGGGCAGCAAGAGCCAACAAAAAAAAAAGTGTCCCATGATAAAAGTCGAAGTGCCCGAGCTTTAGGGTGGCATTCGCTCTCTGAAGGCTTTTTGCTGCTCGATTTGAGGAAAGCACTCAGAACCACAGGCACTTGATGCAAAAGCCCCCCCTGAAAAAAAAAACACACACACACTTTGATCTGTACGGGAATAGTCCCCAGATTTTAGGGTCCCAAGCAGAAAGCCTTGATTTTGGGACCAAAGTGTGTGCGTATGCGTCAAGAGCAGAGCTTTGATTCCATCACTCGTCTCGATTCCCTTGATGTTGCCTTCACTTTCATGCATACTGTAAGGATAAAGATATGCCTTATAAATCAATAACTGCAGTACGGTACCCTTAGAGCCTGTCTTTGGTGCAATGATGTCCTCGTCTGCAGCTTATTTTGTTCTCTCTGGCTGTAATCTGCACACGCACGTCACCAGATATTGAATGTCACAGCATTGCTGGCTAAAATATTGCCGCCTCTCAAATCTGCCACAATTTATACATGCGGATTGTTGAATTTATGAATGTCATGGCCTTTCAGGGATATTACGAATTTTGAGAGAAGATCTTGAAGGGGGGAATGTCAACGCTTTGAAATCAGTTCACATCATATCCGCATTAGGATGCTTTCCGTTTGTGATTATTAATAAGTAAGCTGCAATCACTGCCTGCTTTTTTCTTTCGCTGTAAAAGAGTCACACTTTAATCGCTGGCAAAAAGGTCCCAATATCAGCTCAATTGATAATTGAGGTGAGTTTCCTCCAGGTATAGTCAGGAGAAACCACCCATGCCCCAAATTAAAAAAAAAAACATGCCCATTAGTTTCGTCATTTTAATTGAAGTATCTACACTGTCCAGAGGTGTGAATTTGAATGTTAAAAAAAAAAAACATTTGGAGTAATCAATGCAAAATTCATTTCACATTCATTTAAGACTGACAAATCTCTTTTGTAACAATTTACTATTGAAAACAATAATGCAATTGCAATTCAGAACACACCGATGAATCACGATTTTATAATTACAACAGCAGATAGCGGGAGTTATAATGGTTTGCTCCACTTTCCGCTGTGTCAAGGTCCAGTTCATGAAAGTAGAATGCTAATGATCTGCAGGTTAACACTATTAAAGATTGTCAGCTTGGTACAGTGTGCTCCGTACTGGATGTGGCCATGTGATTCTGAACTATTTTCATTTAGGGCCTATCTATCTGGCCGACACGTCACCGCGACTGCTGCGGCTGATCTGTCGCAACTACTCAGGAGAGAGGAGGATTGCTTGCGCTCTCGCTGGGGCAACATTTCACGAGACCAATTCAGCCAAAAGTCACCGCGATGTCTTGGTGATGCCGTGACAAGTGCCAGTGCGAGTTCAGGCTGGTGAATTCTCAGTCACCTGGACTAACGCTATTGCGGAGCAAGATTATATAATAACAGTGGCCATGATGTGACTGTTCACTGATGCTGGCCCGAAAAGACCAGTATGATTTTTATAAATGAATACGATGAAATCAAAATGTTCTTGCTTTTTAAAAATGTTATACATTAAATAGTTTGCATCAATTATCACTGACCTATTTACCTTGATGCAAACATTTTTTTTTTTGACGTACGGTTAAACCCTTCCATAAGTAATGTCTTGAACAAGATATAAAGCGTAGGAAATTTCAAATGTTAAATATTAAGTGAGATTTTATACTGTGAAAATAAAAAACACACATTACCATTATAACACACAAAAAAGTAACTACACTTGAGGAATAAGTTGCAGATGATTAAAAAGTGGCCAACTGACAATTTTCTTCTCTTTTCTTCCAAAATAAATCAAATTCTGTTTCTTACTCCAATAAATTTTAATCACGTGTAACCCATGTATAAAAGGATCCAAAGGATTTTTTTTTTCAGTAACAGGGCCAGTGTTCTGGCAAGGCTTCCCAAACAGTTACTTGTTACCTATTAAAAAATGTAGTTAGCAACATAATCCAAGGTCCATAAAATAAAAGTAATGTAATTTATACTTTTAATTAACTGCATTACTGCAATACTGAATATGCTAACAAAGACAAAATGTAGATGGACAGATTGATAGATAGATAGACTCATATCGCTGCCGCACACAACCGCACACCGTAATTATGATGTGCGCTGATGACGATGCATGATGTCACCACAAAATACCACTTTTATTTCCCGTGTCACGTTTAGCCATTTTTATTGTTAATATGGTTTAAATATGAAATCTATGGGTGATTTGTGACCATCATAGCAGGACGCCGACAGCTCAAACTTTTCTTTGGAAATATTCATCCATCATCCATCCATTTTCCTCACAAGGGTCGCATGGCATGCTGGAACCAATCCCAGCTGTCTTCGGGCAGTAGGCGGGGTCACACCCTGAACTGGTTTGGAAATATTATTTGAGATAAATTGGTCTTTCAGTGAGTACGCTCCAAAACAGTTCCAAACAACGGTCCCCACTTCTTCCTTCCCTTCACGTGTGGAGGACACGACATAGCCAGTTCACCCTCGCCGATTCTACATGAACTCCCATTGCTCTCAGCAACACTGCGCTGAGTGAGTGGACTCACGGCAGTCCATTGAGTTACGTGAAAATTGTGACGCTTTATCCACTTGTTGAGGGCTCAAACAAACAATGGCGTCACTCTGTCCACGTGGAAAATGTAATCTTGTGTAATTATCCCAATTTTGAATGAATGAACCTGTCATCTGATTGTTTTTTTTTTTCTGTAACTGTAACGGAATACAGTTATATTGATTTTGTATTCTGATTCCATAATGCCCGTACATGTATTCCGTTACTCCCTCAACCTGCATGTATGTAAGTACATATCTATGGGCATACGTCCTAAACCTGCAGTATAAAATGAGGAGGCAACTGAGGTGAGGAGAATACATTCTAAATGGATAATAATAAGAGGAGGGTTTTCACAATAATAACTCGAAGGTGGTGGGAGACCAAACCTGAAATAAAGCAGAATTTAACAAGAGGGAATTGCTGCAAATTACTGAAAGGATAATTGTTAGTATCTAATAAAGCAAGCCACAATCACCCTGTGCTTTAGCACTGATCAATGGCCAATGCCTTACAGCCTACAAGGGGCAAGGAGTTCAGGGAAGAAAAACTGTTTGCATCCACACAACTAAATAATGAACATTTAAAGGGCCTCAGGCTGTGAAGTGATGTAGCACGGCATAGTTAATCTGATATTAAGCAGCGCGACAGTAAACAGGAAAGAGACAAAAGTCTCAAGACACAGCTCTTAACTCAAGGATGGGAGGGATTTGACTTCAACTTTATCAAATGCTTTTGGGATGAATTAGGTCAGAGATTGGGAGGCAGGCCCTCTCATTCAAAATCAGTGACCTCTGAATTGACTAACATTCTTCTGATCAATGGACAACGTTTCCCACAGACACAAAGACTTCCCATGAGGGCGAGTTGTTATAGCAGCAAGGGGTAGACACAATCATTTCACTTCCTGCAGGTGAAATAAGTTTGCATTGACACTTGGACTGGTACCGAGAATCCCCATTCGATATTCCTGTTAACGGCAGCGAATGTCTTTGAAATGGATTTGAATGGATTATTCATTGTATTTTTCTGACAAAAAAAAAACATCATTGGACAACAAATGAATACTCCAACGTGATCAAAATGGTCAATGTTGTGCACTTCTATAGCGCTTTAGCTACACCATACACAGAGTTGGGAAGGTTACTTTAAAAATGTATTGCATTACTAGTTATCTGTTTAAAATGTACTCAGTAACATAACCCAAGTCCGACAGCATTAAAGTAATGTAACTTGAATACCTTTAATTACATTCAGATTACTCCAATCCCAAATATGTTGAAAGAAATTCTAACAAAGAAAAAAAAATCAATATTATAAATATTTTTATTTGTCTTGTCTTTTCTGTCCTAAGGCTATTTAAATGCACGATTTTGGAATGCTGGAGGAAGTTCGAGCACCCGCAATTCAAATCCACAGCACAAGAACTGTCATGTTCGGTCTTGATTGTGTTTCAGCTGCAGCTGGAGCGAAGGGCGTTTCCTTCCAGCAGGCGCATCTGTGCCGCATTTCCAATCAAGCCTTGCCACGTATTTCAGTACGAACAAACTGCCTGGTCATGGTCAGATTATTGACCTTGCTTGCTGTTCTGCTTCAAATGTTGTTTTCTAGCCCTCTCGATACTATTCATAGATTCTTGCTTGGAAATATTTGTGTTATTCTATGATATCCGGGTACTCCGGTTTCCTCCCACAGGGTGTACCCCGCCTATTGCCTGAAGACAGCTGGAGATAGACTCCAGCATGCCCCGCGGCCCTTGTGAGGCAGACGTGCTAACCAGTCACCCACCGTGCTGCCCGCATAACAGCATTTTTAAACAAAGAGTCAATCAGTCAATATTGTAGGATTTATTATTTACTGTTAATTGTGTTCCGAGCGGATAGTTATTTAAAATTATAAAATTGATCACCATAATTAATTTATTGAGTTAATTAAAGTTGAAGTTTGTAATTTTCCTCAGAATAATCACCATTCATGAAGAATGTTTTCCTAAGACAATTTCAAAAGAACGGGAAAAACAAAGCACTTCACCGAAGAATTTGGCCACATTATGAATAATTTGGGGTTTAAGCTTCTACAGATGTGCCAGATGGCGTAAGACGCTTACTTTGTGGTGAGGTGTATCAGAGAGAACAGGCATGGACAACTTCCCATCAAACTTGGTCTCACTAGACACTCCATTTTAGCATTCACAACAGCCACAGTAGCTTTCTCTTCACCCTCAAATCGCTTTCATGGAGTAGCAGCTCTAAATCCACCTCTGTGCGCCACATCCCACTCAGCTGTGCTTCCATGTCATCCAAATAGGGCAGGGATAATTGGCTCAGCAAACACGGTCTCATGGAGATGGGCCTCTCCTATTTGTTTCCACCGACATTTTTACCCATATGCGGAAGTCCTTTATTATCTTTACACAATCGCGTTTACAGTACAATCTGATTGCATTTGCAATAGTACAACTGCCAATATGTCTGTAAAATGTAGCAGAAGCAGGCCTCAGATTATCCCCTGTAGACCGCATCGGGACACCAATTACACTAACATTTCAACTTTGCCATGAAAGCGAGTATCAGTTGACAGCAGCTGTTTGCCATAAGCATAACTTTCATCAGTAATTTAAATGCTTTACGGAATAATATACACGATGAGGATGTGGCTTCTTTCAAAATGAGGCCAGTTCACCTCTCTGCTGGCTCGTCTCAGTGAAACACAATGTTTTGGGGGGGGGGGGGGGCGCAAAAAAAAAATCGCAGTTTAAACATTGTGACATTTCAAATCTCAGCAATGAGCTGGTTGTCAAATCAATGCCTCAGTGAGATGTGTTGGCCGCAAAGGGTTCGGCTCCTTTAAAGATTGTTCGCCGAGCTGCTGAGGTGTAATGTTTGTGCCATTAGGACAAGCACAGAAACCCTCAAGATGTTTGGGCTTCTGATCCAAATCCGCCACCACCTTTTACAGTCTTAGTTGCAACTGGACCTGGCAGCCACATATTGACTATCCATACTCAGATGACACACATCGGATACAATGTGGCACAAACCGGCTTTTACCATATTTTTCAAACAGTATTTGCCTGACCCATGCGCTCCATTTAGCGCTCGGCAAGATAGCACCAGAATTCAACCTCACTTTTCAGAATCACTGATGAAATTGCAGGAAAGTGCCAGAACGGATCTCGATAAAAGATGCATGCTGCTGTGGTGTGTTGGGGATATGGTGAGACAGGCTGAAAGACAGATAGATGGAAGCAGCTGTCTGAGTGGTTGTTTGTAGCCGCTTGCATGCTGGGCTTTGGGGAAATAATAAAACTGCATCATTAGGACACCTGCCATTCACAAGCCGTTTGGAGAAGCCTCCGTTAGCTTTAAATGCCCAATGAAAGCATCACATATGGAGCACGTAGGTCAGAGTCATTAAGCACTTAATTTAGCAGAAGAAAACATATCTTAGGGGGCCTTCATCGGTGTCAAGTTCAATTTATTATCTTTGAAAAACTGCTATATTGTCAAAACCCAATATATTCTGCCATGTGGAAGCTATTTTTGATCAATGAAAAAACAAATGTGGCTGTGCATGACCATAAATACGCTTACTAATGAGATAGTGTCTTGCTCCGTCAGATACAGGGGAGCCCATTTCTGTATAATTGACACGAGTGTACCCATAGGGCTAATTATTGGACTTGTTGGTGAGTGAAATGTTTTTATGGGTCAAAAATGTAGGAAAAGAGCACATTTGAAGGCATCGTCCCTGTGAGACGCCACTGTGCCCCGCAAGTGCAACGTTGTGCTTTATTTCTGCGACTAATAGGCCATAATATGGCATCATACGAAAGAGTAAAGCGGTCTGTGCCACACCCCCTTATCCGCGGTGTGGTGGTATGATCCACGGATGCTGTTATAGCGGCGACCAGCCTCGGCAGCATCAGCAACACCAGTGAGTCTCGTCGGGTTCAAGTGCAGCTAATCGCAGTTTGCCGGGCTCCCTCCTGTCACCACCGCACTGTCCTGCCGGGCTTTCATACCCTGCCTACCAACAGACTCCCTTCCCCTCTGCAGAGATCTCGTCTGAGGCAGCGTCCACTTCGTATCGAAACCACACCGGCGGAGTCCGAGGAGCGCGGCGAGGTGTCTCAGTCACGTTTCGAGCAGAGGCACAACGTCACGGGGTTCCGATTCTGCTTGGGGGGCGGGATTGCTCCGCACTTGGATCTTAAGCGTGGAATTTCACCGAAAAGGAATGGCTGCTGCTACACGTCAGGAAGGTAAGCGTTCTGTCCTGGCCTTTCGTGGACTCACGCACGGCGTGTGACCGGTTGTCAGCACTGTTGCTTGGCTGGAGGCAGCTCGGCTGCTGGGACAACGTGAGTTCACAGGAAATGATCATCAGCTGTTCGTAGTCTGCGTGCCGTAGTGTGTGTGCGGTGCGTGGGACACCGCCGGGCTACATGGGCGCGTGCTAATGCTCTAAGCAGTTCTCGATCCATACTTTGTACACGCAGGAAGCACGCCTATCGGATAAACGCCACTAATGGTGACCATTGCTCAGCTTTATGCTTGCGAAGTTGGCTTCGATCCACGAGCAGCCTTGAGGTGGTGCCAGTCCATCAGCATCAGCACCAAGGTAGCCTAATGATGCCAACAGGGCCACGTGAGGTCGATACGTATTTGATCGATTTTGTACAATGCAAAAGTATAACATTTTGACGAAAAGGCCATGCATATTGCTCGATGGTACAGGTCCAGAAGGCAAAATAGAGCAAACACTTTCTACAAAACTCCTGTAAAACAGTAACATTCTGAATACCAAAGGCTGTGCCAACCCCACACTAGATAACATTATTGAGCTGCATATTTATTTTTCCACATCGGATGACTTTAAAATGAATGAGGGTGAATAATTAAGGGCAGGAAAAATACAGTTGGATAAATCATAATTATTATGAAGCTGCCATAATTTGCACCGGTATGGGCACGCTCGGATAGATTTAAATTATACTGTCTCTCTTCTTCAT